>NW_009909704.1:23638-74830 GCF_000696875.1 Nestor notabilis | reverse complement strand
GTAGGGAAAACCCTTAGTAACACTTTAGAATAAACTGCTCTTACAAACAACATCCTGTTCTTTTTAATTAGGGAAGATGTAAATGTTTTAATGTCTTGGAATTATTACTTTGATAACTAATATTAATTTTAGTGAGGGTTTTTTTCCCCTTGGGATTTTCTATATATTGAAAGCAAAAGAGAAAATGTAGTTGAGACAGCTTTTCTTTCTTATTTCAGTCATTAGTCACTGTAGAATTTAAGTTTAAATTACCTCCAGTTCTGCCTTCTTTACTTCTTTTCAATTGACCTCTCTCCACTAGCGGTCATCTTTGACTCATCTCTCTCCTCTGCCTGATACACACCTGCAGTTCTCAATTTCCCCTGCAGCTATGCCCAATCACATATAAAAATTACTCTGGTAGCTAAAATGTGTGTCTGTTCTTTGTAAGCTTTTTCAGCCTAGTCCCTGTGCCAGTTTGATGCTATGAAACTTTATCCTACTGACATTTCAGATCTTATTTCTTACTGTGATTTCCATATGCCTGGGTTCTGACAGCAACTTTTGTTTCCTTCCCACGTATTCCAGAAAGCTCCCTGATGCCAATAGAGCAGTTTGCAATCTCTATTTTCCAAGAGGTTTTTTAGACACTCATTTCTTCTAAGAAATTAACGGAAAGAAATTAACAGAAACCACTCTGTTAGCTTAAAGCTTTCTCTGTTTCATTTTATATATTACAGAGAGATTTCCAAGTTACAGCATTGTTCTGCATCTTTCAATAGACATTTCTGGTTTATACGTTTAAATTGCTCAGGGCTGGGGCACAGTATAGTCCCAAGCACATCACTGGTGCTTAACACAATAATGATAATAAAGCATTCACTAAGGCTTTAGGCCTAAACTGGTAATCCTTTTAATTTAGCCTATATTGTAATATAAATATAAGAAAATGATTTTTAAAAGCAGAAGTGCCAAATTTGACTGTTTAGTTGCTTTCCCTTTTCTTATTCTTTGTCTGTACTTGTCTGCTTTAATGCTAAGAACTTCAAATTAAATTTATTTTTGTCTATTTGTCAATAAAATACCAAGCACTGTGCCAGGGCTATGGAAAACTTAGTCATGTATAGATAACAAACTGTCTTGCTGGTTGTCAATTAGTGTGTTCCATGTTCCATGTCCATGAGCTCTTGGATGCTCAGTGGGCTGCTGTGTAAGGCTCAAGACACCCTTCCTCTACACTTCCCTTATGTATCCATGACATGTAACCTGTGGTTTGGTTGGGTTTTTGTCCTTGATTTCACCAGTGCTCCTTATGACCAGTAGTTAAATTCCCATGCATGGATAGGGGGTGTCATAATTCAGCAGCTCTAGAAGTAGCATCAATCCCCAGTCTGCAATTAGCTGAGGTACATTTTTCCCCTGCAGAGTCTTGGAGGGGAACTAACTTAACTTTAACTTCTGAGGGTCATTTGATAGCTTAAATCTGAGCAAAAATGTAGTTAGCGTTTCTAGACAGGTTCTTAACAGTTACTCTATAGGTCAGATACCACAAAAATGCAGTGTTTCTAAGCATGCTTATTTGCCTCTCTTCTCCTCTACTCCCTTACAATTTTTAGTATTCCTCAGGTATAGACCTGGCATAAAAACATGAACTGCCATTGTTATGCATAAAAAAAATTAATATTTGTCATATTTAACCAATAATATGAACTTTCTCCCAGTAAATTATTATTATCAACAGAAGAAGAGTGAGAAGTATGAACTGATTCAGTTTGGAGTATTTATCAAAAATAAGTGTAGTAAAATAATCACCAACATTTTACTTGAAAATAGAAGTACTGTTTGGCTAAAACAGCATTATTATCTAGAATTAAGAGAAAAGCAGGAATTGTTGAATGTGTAGCCTATAAAGAGCTGTTTGGCATATTAGGCTTATAAAAAAGGAAACCAAGCCCAAGGAAATGAATGGGTGCTGCCCACAACTGTTCTACAACACCTTGGTGCTGACCTACAAAACCACAACAGGTCTCTCTTCTTGTGGCAGAGCAAAGGTAAATGGGGCTCTTACGTGATGCTGCTTCCTCCCTGGAGGAATTTTCTGAGTGATATTTGCTGCCCACCAGAAGAGTGCTTATTAGAATGAAGACTGGAATAGCTCTGGGACAAAGCAGCTCAACTCCTCATCACAATAATATCCTGTAACTACACATTCTGCATCAGGATGATTCATATTGCACATACCGTGTTTGAGTACTGTGTACTTAAGCAGGTTTTCAACTTAATTGAGGAAATACATTTTATATTTTAAATACACTATAAATTTTATTTGAATTGTGTTGTGCAGCTTTATTTTTTAACATTTGCTACTATTAAGACTAAAGGTAGACATTATTCCTCTAAAAACAGAAAGAACTTTTTTCCTTGCAAATCTTGACTTGGTTTACTCCATTTTTTTTTAAGATCAATGTTTACTATGTTGAATTCTCTTAAGATTTGATGAGGAATTATCCTCTGAAGAAATACAAGTGTTTGTAACATACAACTTTGCTTTGGTGTGCAGTGTACGTTAATATACATGCATGCACGTTGCTGCAGGAGTGCTGGTCTATTGAACCTTTGTCTGCTTATTTGTGTGCATTGGTTTCCTCCAGTAAACTCATCCAGTCTCCAATTTATTTATTTAAATATTGGGATTTGTTTGTTTCTTCTTTGTTAAAGTACCAATGATCAAGGATGTTATTTAAATTGTCTCCCTGTGGAGATAATGCTGGTAATTTGATTTCAAAACCAGAAGAGGAATCTTCCAGAAATCATTTCAGACAATTTGGTATGAATAAATAGGATCTGATGTGAAATCATCCTTGGATTAAATGCTTTGAGAGAAAGTCGTGTTAAAATCAACATGAACTTTAGTCTGCAAACATAAATTAACAAGAGGAGATGACGATGCCAGGGCTCAGTTACTGTAGTACTTTGCATTTGTCTTTGCCATGTTTATTTTCACTCTATTTAGTGCTGGCAAGAATCACTGAAATTATACTTCAATCTTGTGGAAAAAAATAACTTGCCTGAGAGAGAATATTGTTTTTCTTTCTCCCAAGAGCTAATATTTAATAGTTACTGCTCCCATATTGTGCCTTAAACTTGTGAAATAAACACAGCAGATCTTTTATGAGGGAGCTATCCTATAATTACTGTAGCGCTCAGAAAAACATCTACCGTGTGCGACTGAATAGCTGAAATACCTCTCACACACACATTGCAAAGAATGTAAAATGCTTGATGTCACATTGGGTTAAAAGTCCAATGAATAATGTGGGATAAAGATGATGATGATAAATTTTGAAAGAAAAGAATAAATGTTGGCTGAAGATCTAAATAATAAGTTTGCATGTGGGGCAGTAAATACAATGCAGCCAAATAAGTAGCCTAGAGTAGGAGCCTTGCTTTTTTATTGTAGAAATGTTTTAAAATAGGGTTGTTTTTTTTTATTCCATCTTCACAGTGCTGTATTTAAAGCAATTTTACTCTAGTGTGTACTACACTTCCCACTCTACATTCCTAATTAAAGTGTTTGTTGTTGTTTAGAGCCTTACTGTGTGAAATTAAATAAGCATGTTTTTAACATCCATAAAATAAATCAAAGATTTTTCTCATCTGAAAGACACACAATTCAGTCACAGCAAGCTTATTTCTCTGTTTCTTTTGTTTTCTTTTTTTATCTGCCTGGTAAGCCAATTTTCTGCTTAAGAACTACTGGTTAAAACTCTTACTTGTTTTGATATGTGGACTTTATCCTTTCCCAGCACTCTATGCAAAATACTTCAATTTTAAGTGTTCAAAGGTATGCACTAAGAAGAGTGATACTGCCTGCATGAGCTTGTGCTCTTATTTCTTTCAAACATAAAATGAAATAAAGTATTTTAACTAGCTTAATTCAGACCCCTTATTTACAAAGATTAACCGATTTCTTTATTTGGACTGTTAGGATCTCTGACTCTAGGATTTGAGAACTGGACGTGTATAGTATCCCTCACACTGCTGATTAGCTGATGCAGAGCACAGGCCACTACTGCAAGGGGAAGACAATATAAATATGCAGTAGTAGTGCATGACTGCCACATTAATAAGGGAAACACACATGAATTATGTCAGAAATATTTAAATACATTTAGTATGTTTTTGTAGCTTACATGTCACAAAACTAAAAGGGACTTTTAAATTTTTTTATTATTGCTTGATTTATTATTTTGCAAAAAGCAATTGGTGTTACTTCATGCAAAGTGCTTCCAGAAATTTCCCCTTGAAATCCAAGGCTAAGTCCAAGATTTATGGAAAGCGCTTAAGACTGAACAGATTATACACCCCACCATGTGATATTACAGCTTTGTCTTTTTCGATTCTTTGCCTTGTCCCCTACTCCACAAATCCTACTGTTGTCCTACTCACTTCTGAGGGAACTCCTCCGCCTTTTGCCTCCTCACTACCCAAGTAAATGTTTTGTTAACTTAAAGACAAATTGCTATTTTAATGTTCCACTTTTGGGTTTCATAGAGCTACTGCTCACCAGCAAGGAATCCCAATGGATTCCTTTTAATGAACTGCTAAAGCACTATTTACTAGCACGTGGCTACTTACCAGATAGAAAAACAACCGGCAGGTAATGGAGTGCTATCTTCTTGGGGAAAAAAAAAGATGTTTTGATTGTTAGGCTTCTTATCTTTCAGAAGTATTATCTTCGTCTTATTAACATGTTTCTGTAGTTGTATGTGTCTCTGCTTTACTTTTACAGTTAGTAGCATGAAAAATTAATAATGAAAGTCATTTCTGACAGAGAAATTCAAATCTTCCCTCTCAGATGAAAAAGAACATCCATTTTTTTTTCCCCGTCAGAGTGCCAAATACCAGTTACACTCAGCAAAACTGGAAACCAGAACAAAGAGGTCTCTCGGCTTCGTACTCTTCTTCCAAGAGGCACATGAGGCCACTGATGCATGAGAAAAAGCTGATCTGTTCCAATCTAAGGAGAAATGTTTCTCTCATTTTCAGCCAGTATATGAACAGTAATGTCTAGAAAAGATTTTTTAGAACCTAGTTTGTTTAAACAGTATGTAAAAAAATTATGTTTTGGAATGTAGCAAATCATCTTTCTCTACTCGCAGGAACTTTTTCCTAGCTTAGTATTGCATTATATACAGCAACCAGCCATACCCTAGACTTCATTTAAGGATTTGCTGTCAAAATTAAGCAGAGCTAGGAAGCTTCTCATCACAAGGCTCATTAAATTAGCATTCCAAAATATAAGGTTTTACTTTCTTTTAAATTCAAAGTGATGAGCAACATTTTGTCCCACTTTTGCTCTAATAAGGCAGAACAAAATTATTAATTGGATTCAGTTTGCTTGATGACTCTCAAACAATCAGATGACAACATTTATTTTTCTGTAGCTATTTCCATTGCTGTTTTCCAGCAGTCACTCTTATGGAGTTGTAAAATCCATGTTTCACATGTTGTCTTCTGTATTAACTTTTAAGGCCAGTCTCTCTTTAGAATTTAATAATGCTTTCAGTCTTTCATCTCTCATAGTCTTGATTATTGTGCGGTTCTTCATTACTTTCTTGTAGTTGTGAGGAGATGTCCAGAGAGGAACACTGGTTTTGAATCAAAATATGTAGATGAATATTGCAGTGCATTGAAATCTGCCACAGGAAGACAGAAATCTGAGTCCCAGAGGGCCTCAAGGCTCATTTCACTGAAGCTATGGAAGCTTTGAAGACTTGCTTGGGCAAGATTTCTATTTCACATATTTGAAAGGCAGCTACCTGGGTTGCTGTACATACTCTTAGGGAAAACTGCAAAACAAACAATAACACTTCACCTTGTCTTTATTTGGGGTTAGAGAGCTCTGTGGTCACAGTAATCCTTTGTCCACAATAACCTCTTTTATGGGTTTCCTTTCAATTCCTGCACAATTTAACACCCTAAGAAGCTGCGCATTTGAGCAGTTCTAGCATCTACACAGCCACTGCACATTTTGTGGGCATAAATGACTAGTTGCAGAGGCTAAGTCACTGATGAGGGAATGATCGAGGTAAGGAAATGTTTTCCAAACTCTACCATAATTTGATCTGTTATTTCCTCTTTGGCATATATTTTGATTGATAACTACTCTGTTGAGACTGGTTTTCACAAGTTGGATGCATTGGCATGTGTTATATTGCATGTATGAGACACTTTTGCATCAAGTGGTTCCTTGTATGTCTCTAACTACTCATCTTAAAGTACCAAAGACTTGTATTAACCAGCAGCTGGTTTGCAGCCACAGAACTGCGATAATCCTTTTTTCTTTCTTTTGAATGAGAAACCCTTTGGCTGACAAAATTGTCAGAACGAAACACCCTAATCAGTCTGATCAACATCCCGAATATCTTGTTTACAAATTCATCAGTTGCTTCTGAAGTGTGGGTGGTATGCCAAACAAAAATCTCGATTTCTTATTCTCCTTCTTTGCAGGTTGAAAGGCTAAATTACGTGTTCGGTTGGTCTTGTGATCTTTGAAATCAAATTTAAACTGCTTTAACGTTGTGTGCATTTCTGTTTTCAACCTGAAATTTCCAGGTTTCCTCCCTCACCCTCTCTCTGCCTTTTAATCACATTTGTTACCCCTTTCTGTGTAAATGCTACTTGCATACCACCTGGATTCAAAAGAAGGGGCTTCCAAAATTAGTGGCAGGTCAGCAGCTTCAGTTTGCAGTGTGAAGAATGCTGTGGGTATACCTGAGGGTGGGGTTTGGCTCAGTTTGACATTTTCCTTTCACTCTTTATTTCTGCATGAACAAACACCAGCAACTCTCATTGCACTACTCTCATTCTTCTAGAGACATTGGTTTTCTCTTTCTTTCAGAGAAACAGCATTTCATAAGCTATTTGTAACTTATTTACAGCTGGTATTTATCCCACGGTTTCCCTGCTTGAATCCTGTTTAGCACTTCTCACTCAAACCCTTATATTGAAGGACATGAATCTTCATTGGTTCCACTGTTGCCTCTATCACTTTATGGTACTTCCCATGATTCCACACTACAAATCCTTGCTCTTTGCCAACTGCTGTCTTTGTATCATATTCTACCTCTGTGTTCTTCTTCCAGTTCATTCAACCTTCAAGTACCCCTAAATGGTCCCCCTTTTTTGCTATCACAGATTAATTTATTCTGCATCTAAAGCTATATGGCACCAGAGAACACCTACCACCTACTCACTTGGCAGTGTATAGTATACATTGTTTAAACATGCCATTGCTTCTTCCACTACAGTGTAGTATTTTCTGTTAGCATGGCCTAGAGTATATGATCAGAAAACCTCTACATGTGATGCTCAGATTAACCTATTATAATTTTTTCCAGAAATTTTGGGATTTCTCCCCCACCCCAGTTGTGATAATCAGTGTTTATTTTCTATCAGTCAGCTGCTCATTTCTCCTCTTTCCAACACTGTTAGGACCATTACATCATTTATCCTCTATTCTGCTAACCTATTGTATACTCTGGATGAACAAATATATCTCATACTGCAGGGTTTTTTTCATCAAAGGAATTAACCTTTTAAAAGTTAAGACAATAGATTTTACAACTCCCGTTTCTGAAATGCTTGTTTTAGCATACTGACCCATGAGGAAGTGTATTTGCAGCAGTCTATTTTTTAAACCATCAAAGTAAGAATAAATGGTTAGAAATGACTACCAGAATGTTCTGGGTATTTTTTTCAGGTTCTGAGTTACGTCCGTACAGAATGGGATCCACTCGATGCAAGCTTCAGCACTAATCAGCCTGATCAGGTTTACACAGTGGAGCACTCCATCTCCGCAGACAAAGAGCCCATGGCTGACAGTTGCGTCTACAAGTGTGTTAGGAACAAAATGCAGTGTGTGGCAGTCACCAGAATACCACTACGATCCAAGGCCATCAGCTGTTGCAGGGATGTTACCGAAGACAAACTAGTCCTGGGTTGTGAAGATTCGTCAGTAATTCTGTATGACGCCTACAACCAAGTGACTCTGTTAGCCCAAGCAGAACTGCTGCCTGCTTTAATAACCTACCACCCTTCCGGAGCCATATTCATGGTTGGCAGCTCTCAAGGGGAGCTGCAACTTTTTGACACGGCACTGTCCCCAGTTAAAATTCAGCTCTTGGCACAAGACTATTCACCTGCGGCAACACTGCAATTCAGTAAACACTTTGACGTGCCTAGCAGCCTCATCCAGATCCAGTGGGCTGCTCCTCAAGTTGCCCCTGCCAGCACTGACAGTACCAGTATTCATGATCTTTTGTTTGTTAGATTCGACAAAGGACCCTTAGGAGTACTTCAGTTTAAACTTGGTAAGTTACTGAGCACATCTATTGAACCTTGAGCGTTCAAGGAAACATCTACAGATGTTCCTCACAAGAAACATCTGTACATCAAAAGCGCCCTCATTTTAGATATATGGAAACATAGCTTTAAAAGCACATAGTTCAGCAATATCTGCTGATGTGAACCAAGGAGGTCATTATGTTTCATGATTACTTAATATCTTTTCATATGAAGTCTGACAGAATAAGACGTTTCACACAAGAAAGAAGGTTTTCATAAACTTCATAGAAGTCTCTAATTTAATTTGCCAGGGGCTGTGAATAAAAGAAGTATTAATACTAATTTTAGAATTTATATAGCACTTCTTATCTTAGGTGTAAGGGGACTTCAAAAGAGTAAAACCAAAACTATCTTCATTTTACAAACAGAATAAGAAGAAACAGTAAATGAAAGCTAAAAGGCTTTCCAAGAGTTACACAATGCGTCAGTGGCTGAACTAAGAATAAAACCCCTGCAGTGGCTCATCAGTGAGAACTGTATTCATTCCATTCAAGTCAGGCAAGTTACAGTGGTGCAAACCCACTGTGAGAGCTAAAAAAAACAATCATGCTTAAATCTTCTGACTACCAAGGCAGTGTTTCAGCAGGGCAGACAGCCATGTCGAATATACTCATCCTGGAAAATTTCAACATTTTGCCCATTGTCTGCCTGAGGAAACAGCATTGCCTTTGTAGATCTTTACAGGAGGGTTTTTATGATTCTTTTGTATAAAGCTATTGAGATTAGGAAGAAGGCTTTAAAAAAAAAAAAAAACCTAAGTGACAGAAAGGTTTGAAAATTACTTTATTTCATTACTTACTGGGACATGCATGTGCTTTTGGGTGGAAAAATCCTGTCTAAATGTACTGCCAACCTAAATATTTGAAAGAGTGCATTTAAAAAACTTAACTAAGTATGCCACTGCAAAAAAGTAAATTCATAGAATGTTAGAAACAAAACTATTGGATTGGCTTATAGTTGTATAGTTTTAAAAAAGCTAATCCTGCTTATTACCATTGTCCAAAAAAAACCCAATATTAAAAACCTGTTTATAAGTTATCATTTATTTTGAGATAATTCAGTTGCATTATGTTCAATGACAGGTTTAATCGTTGAAGAGTACCCCAATTATAACAGCTATTTGATGGGTTTGTGCATGCTGGCCATTAAAAAAAACCCCAACTCTAAATTACTTCTTACCTGTCGAGCAGAAGGCACTCTATACACCTACCTTGCTTTTCTTTAGTCCTCCCTTGTGGGGTTTTCTCACAGCAGCTTCCAGAAAGCACAGCTTTCCCCTTGCTATCTTTAGCACATTTATGTTCTTAAGAAGGCAAGCAGGCTCTCAGTGCAGGGATTTAGAGGCCTTTCCTGCTAATTGCCAGCTTGTAAACTTAATTGGACTGTCTCCCTGGGCACCGTTCCTAAATCAATTAGGCAGTGAGTTGGCTGTCACCTCTTTTTCCCAAGCAGGTTGCCTGGAAGCGCACCACCCAGGAGAAGTCAAGCATCCAAATGGGAAGATGTTGACCTCTACAGCTGAAAGTTATCACATTTTAAAATTCTTTCTGTATAATTACTGTAAAATCTCTTCCGGGAGGAAGGCAAAGCTCTCTTTCTCTCCCTCCCTTCCTCTTTGTAGTCCACTGTGCAAAAATCTGCTGTTCTCTGTTGCATCCTGGTTTTCAACTTTACCCCTCTTCTTCTCAGTTTTCCACACTACCAAGTTAATGCCATGTTGATTAGTCAGCCCCTCTTCCCAACCTCAGCAGTTTTTAGGTCTCTGCTATTTAAGAAATAATGCAAATATAAATTATATGGAAAATGTAGGGATCCATGACAGTAAAACCCAGTCAGGCATTAAGGGCTGAAACAAAATCCATAATTAACTCATGGCTTGGAATTGTTTCTCATAAAAGTCTGTTAAGAAACTATGTCAGTGTGACTAGGCAAATATGTTTTTGACTTCCAACTGACATATGATTTTGGACAAGTTCTGTGAATTGTGCTGTCTAGCCAGATTTATTTCAGGAAAAGATTCCTATTAAATTTACCCTCAAACATGAATGGCAAATATTTTTGGAGTCCAATGCCAAACTCATTTTCAAAAGCACTGCGGCTTCTTGTCATTGATGTCAGCCTAGGTCTTGGATAATGCAAACTTGGTACTGGTGCCAGTGGTTCAGCAAAAGACATTTAAAATATAATATTATATTTAATTAGCATTCAAATAAGTATGTTCAGCTTCATTTAGTGATTAATGTGAAGATTACTCAACTCATATAATACTTTAAAAACACTAAACATTTAGGAAGAATAAAGTCTACCATAACAATTAGATACTATCACACATGCACAGGTTAAACAGGGCTATTACACATTACGATGTCCATAGGCTTTAGTACATGCAAATGTAAAGTGAAATACAATAGACAACCATGTATTTTCTTTAATGACTCTAAAAAAATATTTCTGCTACAAAAAATAAATATGTAAGCGTTTTCCCCCAAAACTTGTATATATGTTTTCCTCTACTTCTTTTTTCTTTTACAATTCTTATTTTACATCACAAACAATATTCACAACTACATTTATGAAAGTTTTGTGAGGTATGTTTTCTATATATCAGATCTGCTTTTATCTGTTGTTAGACATTTTCTGCCAGTACTAAAGCTACTATGGCTTTAGTATCAGTATTGAAATGCAGCTTGTTACCTTTCTCTTTTCTTAAAATCAGTTTTGACAAACAACATTAAAATATAAATTGACAAAAACATGACATTATGTTTTTATTTAAAGAGATTTAAAACTTATTTAAATCTCTTTAAATTTATAAAGATAAATTTATTCATTTAAATAAATTTAAATGTATTCTGCTCTCTTAAATACCTGGAGCAGTAGTGAGAAAGACTACCCTAGCACAGTGACCCAAAGCAAGCAAGAATTCCTTAAATGCCATGTGTGCCCTATGTCACATGATCATTTGGCTAGTCAGGGACAATAAATACCATTACTCTCTGCAGCTTTTCAGTCACCTTTTCTGTCCAGAAGCCAAGATCTGCAAGTCAAGAAACATTAGCAATCTTAATTTCTGCTTTTCAGAGACAGAATGCTGTAGCTAAATCATGCTCTCGTGGAGTGAACAGTATATTGCTCATTTTTTGCCCTGTTACAGCAAGTTTGTTCTTTGTTTCATGTGTACGTGTAATTCAAAGGTCCTTAGATGCCGATAACTTTCATGATATCTCCTCACAGATGAAATGCTTCACTCTAGGGAATTTTGCCAAGATGGAAGTTCTGGAGCAATTGCAATACAGAGAGTAATTGAGTAACTTGCTTTGAAGTTTAAGCTGCTGTAAACTTGAATGTTTGTGTGACACAAATACTGTTTTTTAGTGTTGCCAGTAGTATTTCCTACATGAGGGAGGTGCTACGAACATTAATTTACTAACTCCAATAGAGTAATGGTAAACTGGGAATAAGCTCTTTCTACCATGTTTAAAACAAATTTCTTTACATGATGCTATCACCAGTGGGTATTGGCTGCATTCACTCAACCTCCATCTGTGAAGTTCACTCATGTTTTCCTCTGCTGTCCAAAGCACCTTCAGTCTATATACCAACATAATACGGAGCATTCTCACATAAAAATGTAATACTGAAACCCATTAAACTTAAACTTTCTAATTTTAACCAACAGCAATTATTTTTAACTGTGCTGAAAAGTAGTCAGCTACTGGTTCATGTAACGCTATCTTTGGTTTTAATATTTCTTGTAAAAGGTGTGTTCACAAGAGGGCAGCTGGGCCTTGTGGAAATCATCCACCAATATATTCGTTACGATGAGATACATGAGGCAATTAATGTCCTGAACACCATGAACTGGAACACGATGGGTCAGCAGTGCTACATATGCTTGAGTGCCATTGTTAATCACCTTCTTAAACAAAAGCTTACACCGGACAGAGAAGGTTAGAGACTAATTATATTTTTAATGTATTTTCGTGGTGTCTTTGTAACTCATATGTGGGTTATGACAATATGTTTATTGCCTGTATAAAGAAGACAATAGTGAGAATCCAGTCAGCCAGAATATGGTACTTCAGAATCAAATATAATATGTAGACAAGTCATTTCAAGAAAATCTGGATCAGTGTGTGATCACATTTTAATTTGTATCAATAGTGATAATAAAAAATAGATACCAATATGTATATGGTGTAGGCTTTACTGAATATATAACACCATCATAAACATGGTGTAACTTTTTTACAGAAATTTAGCTTATGTTATAGACTAATATTGATTAATATAGGGATTGAAATGTTTGTTATATAGTCACGCTGAGACAGCACCAACTTAAGGAGGGACATTTTCCTGCAACAGGGACAAGAGATTTTAGTATGGTTTTTAAGGTGCTTTTGAAGGGTCATTCTTTCATTACAAGATCCAAAGGCTTTGAATACACTATCCTCTGCTGCCTCCTTTAGGATTATAGCATTTGTCCTTACTGTAATCTTCCGGCCCCCTGCAGTAGTAGCTGGGGTCCCTCACAAGAAATGATGAATTTTAGGTTCAGCCTTGTCTCTGCTGAAGCCTGGTGCGATGCCTTCCTCTTGATTTGCTGTCTATCTTGAAACTCAATAGACTTCAAGATTTGAAGTGCCTTGATTTAGTGAAGGTGTTATCCTCCAGCATAGCAGGCAGACAGCTGGGGACCAGGCATCTTTTGTGGCAAGAAAGAATACTTAGGATTCTGGTGTGTTTGATGATAGAAAAACTCGGAGGTGTCCTACATTGCTGCCAAGTCATCAGCTATCCCATTTTGGGGGATCTTATTAAAAAAATCTCTGCGTTGCAACCATAGCGTATCAATTCTAAATAAAACATGCTTTTAAAAGGACCCATGAAAAGAGCTGGTTTTGAAACTCTTGTAAAAATATGCACATTATAAATAGATGTCTGTGTGTTTTCCCCCATGCAGCTCCCTAACACTGTTTACAGCAGACAGAATTATATTCTGTCCGGGAGTTATTCTATGTGAATCTAACAAATTTGGCATGGTAATTTGTTTTCTTTTTTATTAGCAAAACCTGGTGGGGCCTTTTATTTCTAGCAATGGGGCAGTTATCTTTGAGATCTTTATTCTGCTTTCAACATCAAGCTGGGCTATCTAATGAATCTGTAACTGTGCTAGTAGTTACTCATGTTCCATATAGGTTGAAATATTTCAGGAGTGCAAAACATGCTGTCAAAAAACCAGCAATGGTAATAGAGTATGGGTGGTTGTTTCATGGATTTTTAGAAAAAGGTACTGCTGTACTCAATTTTAATCTAAATTGACTGCTGCTTTGAAAGTAAATAGCTTTAAACTTCAACTTGCTGTCTAGATTGAGGGTAATGCAAAACCTAATTTATTAACAGTTTGCCTGTGATACTAACGCAGTACTATTAGCACATTTAGTGCTATCAAGCCTAATAAAATAAAATGTAACTACATTTGGAAATAAAGAACATTATCACTAAATACAGAAATGGCTAGTTTAAACAACTGTTAATAATAGCAAATCGGTGAGTTTGTCTGCCTAATGAGACAACAGGTTATATTTTGCTTTTCAAACCCCCACAAAATTGTGATTAGCTGTAGCAGTTTGCACATTCATTCTGAAAGGAGAACCTATGTAGCAAATATATAGCAGATTCTCCCTGTTCCTACCTATTAGGCCTCGTACAATGTGTTAATTCTCAAGCGGAAGTCACATAACATAAGTATTATTGATCATTAAATTTCCTTTCAGCTAAGCATGTGGGACACATACATACACTGTGTATTTTCTTGTATTATTTATAATTTTATATTAAAAACATGTAGGAAAATGCCTAAGAGCTCCAACTGCGGAATATAGCTGTCCGAACGTATCTAAAGCAGAGAGAACTTCTGTAACATGGGGTTTATTTTATTGATTACAAGGGACATTACCCTGTTTCCCACCATTACATACTCTAGGAGAGTCAAGCCCTTCAGGTTTTTAGACCCTTTTATTTAAATTTTTTAAGAACTGTGGGCTGAAGGAGGTTCCTTAGACCTTAAGGCCATCACATGAAGGGTTCTCTCACCTGCTGACCTAACAGAATAATCCCTGAGAATCTGAACTTCCTTGTTGTTTGCCTAAGAGGACAAAGACAATTTGAGCTAATTGAGAGTTGATCTCCACTGGACAAACTTGTTCAAACTGTATTACTCTTATGAGTCGTTCTTAATTGTATGCTGCTGGTGAGAACTTGATGTGTTACAGACTTCATCCTTTTTGACAGCTTTTGTTGCTCAAAGTCATTGTCAACTCTGCCTCAAAGTGAAAGTTTATATGCACGTTTGTGTTTGTACAGTCTGTCATATTTTAATTTCATCTGTCCTACAACAACATCACATTTCATCAGTGTTGGAGGAATTTGACTGACTGCAAACATGAGCAACTTGTTGTAATTGAAACAGTTTCACTTGTTTCGCTGCTGCTGTGTTTGAACTCCACAGCACAGCTTGAGGCAAGCCTTGGAACCTTTTATGCTCCAACAAGACCCCTCTTGGATACAACCGTGCTGGAGTACAGAAACCCAATCAGCAGATATGCAAGAAGGTTCTTCCACCACCTGCTCAGGTGAATGACAGTTTCAAGTTCTATCACCTTAAAATTAATTGCATATTTCAATAACTACCTACTTTAATGTGGTTAACATTTTCCAAGAGGACCACCCCTGAAAAAAATGCATGCTGTGTTACTGTTTAACTTGCACTTCGTTCCTTTCAAATAGAGTATTGCAGATAAAATGCTATTCAGAGCTCTTCTATCATCAGTACATTTAAAATGAATCATCCTTTTCCTTTTAGCTTGATGGAAAAAAGATGGTATGCTTCTGAGAGATTTATATTTACCAATTGCTTGCAGATTAACTATTTAAACAGCTTACAAACTTGGAGAAAATATTGCGTTTAAATAGATGCCAGAAGGTAAATGAGCAGTGCATGGTCCAAGATGTTTTTGTTATTGCACCATTGAAATCAGAGCATTTTGTTATTCTCACTCTCATAGTTCTCATATAGAAATTCATATTCCAACAATTTTCAGGGAGTTTTCAGTGCCCTTAAAATAAGAGGAGAAAATGAAACATTGAATTTGTGTGTAAATTATATGAATTAGAAGAGTCATAATACCAAATTCAGCTAGAATTTATAGTACATTGGTTTATTGCTATATTTTTCCTTCAAAATAGATCAGTAGCCTTAATTCCAATCAGTTATAAAGATCAATATACAGCAGTTTAACCCGTTCATGTGTTCAACCACAAATGTAGCTGAAACTCCTTGAGTTTTATCCAGGGGGTGAAAATACGGAGAAATCACCTTCTGAGTGATAGAAAATTTGTAACGCCTTTTGAGTAGGAGTGTAGATGAACATAGTGAGAAGACTTAGAATGCACCCTTTTTTGGTGATTCATTCAGTTTATATACATTGTCAGCATAGGCAAAGCTAGGGACTGCAAGTTACTTTGATAGTACAGTGTGTGCTTCTTTCAAAGCTTAAAGAAAAATATTTTATACTGTCTTCTATATTCTGAGTCTGAGTGGGATCATCTTTCTGGTAAAAGAGTCCATTTCCATTCCAATGAGGAAATTATTCTAAGAGGAAGAATGCTCCAAATATCTGCATAATATGCAGCAGCCTTTCACTAGAGCTTTCTTAAAAGATGTGGCCACAACAGTGGGTTCAAACTCCTCTGCTTTTGCCTTTCTCCTAGAAACCAGCAGGGAAGATCTGTTGCTGCAATGGCCAACTGTAGTGACTGTGGGCCAGTTGCCTGCAGAGGACAGATGTGGAAAGAATGCCTCAGAGATTGCTGAGAGCTGTTAACTATAGTGCTCTTGCATCTGCAAGAGAAAGGTGTATTCCCTCTGACTCAGGATTTGCTTCCAAATGCTAGCAGGCATGCAGAGGCATGGGGCCCTGGCTAAGCTTTCAGCCCTTGGGGCAGCCGAACACAGCTGAAACACTGACTCAATCCCCCTAGCAAACAAGAAGCTTCAGTGTCAGAATGCTGGCTGGACAGAGTGGGGCACAGGCAGGAGGTTTGTGGGAGAGTCTCCCCATGTCTTTTACCTCCACTACAGAACAGCCCTTGAACAAACTATGGTTGTGGCAGTTTTTGGAACAAACGTGTGTTATTTTGCTGTTTCCCTATTGTCAAAGGGATTTGTGTTCAACTGAATCAAAGTGAATCTGTGATTGCTGCAGAACAGATGGTAATGCTTAAAGCTTATCTGAGAAGACATAATCTAAGTACAAAATGAAATGTTCAAAAATGGGAGATTTATCTGATAGAAAGCAAGGAAATTATGTTCAGAGCTGATCTTTAGTGCATTAAAGTGGCTGTGCCTTAATTGGTGTTTATTTCCTTTCAGATGTTTTCTTAAGTGACTAGAATGATTTGAATGTAGGCTAAACAGAGAGTACTACTCTCTGTTGGAGGAAGGATGGTAATCCATGGTTCTGGGTGAGAGAATGCGGTCTAGGCGCGATGCAGTGTCTAGGAGAATCATAGAGAGGCACAATGATCACTAATTCTTTCAGGCACGCGAAAGTTGCAGCAACTGCTATTACACCGTCTGTGAGGAGCCAGCAAGGCAAGCCACTTTTGCCAGCCTGCATTTACAACTGTAGGTTCAGAACACGAAGAAAAGTGAGGAGAGAATTACGCTCTTGCCTTTTTAGGTCACCATATTATTATGCCCTGGAAAATGGAGTAGTCCTCCCACTACCTGTTTGTCAGAAACCAACAACTGGGTGTCAGGAAGACCACATTTTAAGTCAGTTATATACTGTCTGTCTCAACCTTAGTTACTTGATTTATTCACTTTTTTACCCTTACTACTTTAGCACTAAATACTTGACTAGTTCCAAATAGTTAATGAATCTCTTCAGAGTGAATTTTTGTTACCGCAGATGTGTCTGCATGACCAAACAAGAAGACTTGAATGCAGAAGCACTATAAACTGTGATGGAGCACTAGGGGACGTTTGTCACTCTCTTGTGAGCATGAGGAGACAAAAGCAAAGTCATCACTTTGTACCCTGTTGCAGCAAGAAGTGGAGGAAACATAGTGTTTCTTAAATTCTGTGCACTATAAGTATGACTGATATTCAAAAAGTATTTGTTGGAATAGAGTAGGGTCTTCCATAATTCCTTTGGGCTTCAGAGAAAGCAAGCAGCAGATGCACAGAAGTTGTATCTAGAGGATAAGGAGCTAAAGCATACAGGGAGAGACTCAGAAATGGAGTAGGAAGTGTGAGTAAAGTGGCATTAGGAGCATGAGTAGAAGACAAGGAATTAGCGACAAAGGCCTAAACGAAGGAATAGGAACTTAGAGAGTCCTGCAAAAGGGCAGAGTGGGAATGTGGAGTAAAATGTGGGAGGACAGCTTAGGATGTGTGTAGTAGGCTTTATATAGGAGACCAGACACATAAGGGATGGACAGGAAAGGGCGAAGTCTTTCCTACAGCATTAAAACACTTAAATATTTCTAGATCTAAATCTGAAAAATGTTCATATAAACAAAAGTTTTCACTCCCCCCTCCAGCTTTCCTTTGAATGCCCCACCAATCTGCCTTAAGCCTTTTCTAGAAGGACCCACTCTTGAGAGAGAAATATTAATTCATTCTACATGCTGAGACAATCTTTGACCTGCCTGCTGAGTCTGCCAAAAAGGTGCCAGTTATTGCTGTACTTTTAAAGATGTGTCTGTATTTACTAGAATTGAGAAATACAGTTACCTTTTCAGAAAGGCTATCCTCACCTAGTAATAATCATGTGCCAATGATTTTAATCTTTACTGTAGGCTGAAAGGTTGTATATCCAGTTGCAAATAACCAGAGACATCCATTTTCCTGTTATCAGCGAGATTATAGGCTAACTATTTTTCTACCATCAAAGACATCAGTTTCTAGAAAATGCTGAATGCTGTGATGTGCCTCCTTTAGGTGCTGGGCACTTCAGAAAGAAGATGCTTCATCGTTACTGGCTGTATTGCAAATATGGGTTAGAAAATGGTACTACAACCTGAGGTGGGCCAAGGAACACTGACAGCATGATTGAAACAGGTCGCAATTAGAAGCAAGGAAAATTCCTTACAGTGCATTTGACACAGCTATTTTATTTGTATCCATCATTACAAAAGCTAAGTTCTTAAATTCACAAGTCGTGCAGCATCTTTGGCTTCCACTAAAATAGAATCTTAGAGCTTTGCAGGTATAGGCCCTGAATATAGAATATGGAATACCTCCAAAAACAGGCATTCAGTATACAAAATTAAAATTAAAGGCCTCTTAATTATACGCCAAAGATCCATTGCAACAGTATTTATGGAATGAATAATTATTTTCACTTTAAATTCTTATCTATAATTAAAAAATACAGGAACTGAATTACAAGTATAGAAATGTATCTTAGGTGTTCCTTGCCACTTCAGTAGCACTCTGGTATTTTATTATGATGTCACTGCTTATAATAATATAATGCAATGCATTATATCATTATGTAAAATGTTGAGCAGAGGTGGATTTATTAGGAAGCCTTGGAGAGCTGTAACCTTCTTGCCCCCACCCTTTTGCTGAGCGCTGCCTACTAAGTGTGTTTGTGTAATGGAGGAGTGGCTGGACAACCTCCTGCCTCTCTATAACAGCCTCATCTAGCCGTGTACAGAACATGGAATGGGATGGAATAGTTTTTCACTCGTTAACTGTGGCATCGCTGACTCATGGCTTTGCTTCACTCTGATCAAGCATTCGTAAATTGTACTTGTCATATTTTCTAATGCATGAAATTATCTTGTTTGTTTGACACACATGCACAGGCACAAACACATGCCTGCTCTGTTTTGTGCAAAGCTTTCTGTCTCAGAGAGGCAGTGAGAAAATAATGTAGCATGAGCTGGAGGTAAAGGCTGGGTTGGAAAGTAAAATCTGAAATGCAGCTCAGGAGTTTTATGCAGAATTAGAATGCAGTCACAGCTCTGTATTTCTGCTGTGCCCTTTCATAGAATCATAAATCACAGAATGGTTTGAGTTGGAAGGGACCTTAAAGTTCATCTAGTTCCAACCCTGCCATGAGCAGGGACACCTTCCACTGGACCAGGTTGTTCAAAGCCCCGTCCAACCTGGCCTTGAACACTTTCAGGGATGGGGCAGCCACAAGTTCTCTGGGCACCCTGTGCCAGTGCCTCACCACTTCATAGTGATGAATTTTTTCCTAGTGTTTAATATGAATCTGCCCTCCATCAGCTTAAAGCCATTGCCCCTTGTCCTGTCACTTTCCTCCTTTGTAATTCTGTTCTTGTGTTTGTGAATACACAGCTTAAGGATCTTTTTACCTTTTTTTTTTTTTAACATGGAAAAATACTAAGATCCAAACTCATTTGGACCTTTCAATCTGATAATTCAATTAAGAAAATGTCATTGGGGTTTTTTTCCCATAGTACAAACATGTTTCCTATCAAAGCAAAGGTCTGTTACAAATAACAAGATAGTACATTTGCTTCTTTTAAGAGCTAAGTGTATCTCTGATTACATTCACAGCTAAAATTTTGGATGTATTAATGAAAGATTCTCCTTTGTCTGAATCCAAAACCAAAAACTTCCACAATGTTTTTACTATTACTGGTTTTACTCCTTCACAAATCTTCTCGGAAGTATTGTGTACGCTTCCCAGTGTTCAATGTAAGATGCTACTGGTTAAATGCGAAGAAGAATTTAGCAACATGTTGGGCATAACATTCATAAAGTGGTATGACTTTGCACACAGAACTTTATATAGTTCCTTTGTAAATAAACACTCATAAAGGCGATGAGAAAGTAGGTGGTCATTAGCATCTGGGGATCAGTTTCCAGCCAGTGCTGGTTTTTATGAATCACTTCACTATTCAAGAGTTCTGAAGTGTACTGCTGTACTACCTGACGTGATGCCTTGACATAGTCAGTTATCACTTAAGTGCAAGACAGCCTTTGAAAAACTAAAATAAAGCTCTTTTGCCCTGCAGGTACATCACTTATGCAGTACTAACTACCCCTTGGTAAGCAGATTCCCCTATCACTACACTGCAATCTGCAAAGTAGATATTCACTGTGAGTTTTCCATCCTAAATAGGACCCTAAATCAAAGGTGAAAGAATGCCTCAACTTCATAGGAATAGTTCCCAATCCCATCTGCTGCCAACTGTATAGAACTGAGGGACAGAGTGAGCAAAGAGCTTTTATGATCCTTTTTAAGAGCACCCTAAAAGTAGAATCTATAATTATATTGGTACATAGTGTGTCACAAAATATGTATAAACATTAATGATGACATGGTTCAGGACTAAGAATACCTTTTATATTCATAAGGTAACCTGTTAGGCATTAAATTATGCCTTCAGATGAAATGACCACTGATGTCAGTCAGGTTCTCTATGGTGGCCACATGAACAGAATTCATCTCTATAGAAGTAAGTTCAGTAGCAGCATTCTGACTAAAGTAGCACCTTCTGGAGAGGACTTTGAAGAGTCGTTTTTTGTCATCTTGTGAAAACGATCAAAACTAAAGGTTTTCATATTACCACGGCACTGATAAATGAGAATTTCAATTGCTGTGATGGAACTGCACATGAAAAGATTCTGCTGGTCATGCTTCTTGACCTGTTTTAGAAACAAGGTATAAAGGCAACTATTTAATGGAACTAGATTATTTTTTCAGTTAAAGAGGTTAAATATCTTAGGAAAAGTTTAGAATATCTTTGCTTCCATCCTGTGTTGCTAATGATTTTTTTTTTCTTAAACCAGCTGAGCAACAGTTTCAATTTCAGTCAGATGCTTTGATGCCACAGGAATGGGTCCAGGATTTAATTCTCTAGTGGTGATTACAATGTAAGAAATACTGAACAGAATATCAGGGTGACGGGGAACAAATGACATAATTGCTTGAGGATAAAATTCCATTAATATAAACCATGTGAAATCTCTGTCAGAGATTTGGGCAAGATTTTCTGCTGAACCTAATGGGAGACATTGCTTGAAGCACGAGAAAAATGGCCCCTTCCACACGCTTAGAGCAGTCCTAGAGCTGATCTAACATGGAGCCATTTCCCAAAGCCACCAAGAGATGCTGCTTGGTGGCCCAGAGTGCCGTAAGTCCTCCAGTTCTCTCCTACATGCCCACCCATGGGACTGCACTAGAAAAAAGGATCACAGAATAGCTATGCTGGACTAATGTTTGTGCCAAGGCTATTCCCACATGCTGATTAATCTGACTTTGATATTGCTACTTTTAGAAGCTGAGCCCACATAGAGACCATTGTTCTGTTGTGTTTTGTAACTGATAATCTTTCCTCATAAGGTGTTTTTTTCCTGTTGTACCAGCGGTGCAATTCCCCTGACATCTGAGGGGTTTTGGACATAACATTGAGTGCAGAAACAATGCAAATAAGCCATATTTATGGACAGAAGCTCAAGGATAAGTTCGTAACAACACAACTCCACTCTTGAGCAGCTGCAGTAAGTCAGCCTCAACCTTTGCAAGTCATCGGTTACTCCCTCCCTGTCAATGCTACCTGGTCACTAATGGTATCTCTCCCTGTGGAGACACTCAAAAACCTCTTCTTGAGGTCCTGACCAAGAACCAGAATTTAGGATGTTTGGCGTTTTTGTTTACAGTCTTTCCAAATTGATCCATGTCTCATCTCTTTACCAAGATACTTTTTCTCCATCCATCTTCAGAGTCTTCCTAAGCCCCACCATATACCATTATATGGACCATCTGACTATATTCTGTCTTGAGCTCAGCTCATCAGATCACAGCAGGATATGATTTGGCAATCTGTAATCAATTTGTTGTGTGCAGAAAATTGGGTTTTTTTCCTCCCTAATGGCTTTGTTTATCTGATTTTTCTACCAGTTTCATCTAGTACCCTCCAGGAAGAGCTAATCAAATAATCGGGCAGCCCTAATGCAGAGCTCCCATTTGTGGTTCTTCAGAACTGAAGAGCCTCCTAAGGAAAGGATACTATATGTAAAATTTAGAAGAAAAGTCAGCAATAGTCAATTGTCCAATCACTGGATGTAGTATCTTGGGGTGCACCTCACCCCTTCTGACTTAATAATGCAGAATTCAGATGTCCTACACACTCATCTCATCTGGGCTTCCTCTGTAGTTAGTATAAAGACATAGGTACCCAAAGGATGAGTAATCCCATCGAAGGAGATGTCTAAGATAAGCACGAAGAATCAAACACCAGTGCCTGCTCCTATCAATTAACTATAAAAGGAGCCTACCTGATTAGCTTAAATTAGCCATGTAAAGGTGAGCTGTTTGAAGATTTGCACTTTAAATGTCTAGCTCCTGTTTCACATTACTAGCCAGTTAACAGAAAGATCTTAGATGCTCAGATATGGTTTCTGTAATAGAAGGAGAGAGGCACAAAGACTAGCAAAATACATTAAGTAAGGTTTACAGAAAGACACAAAAAGCAGATAGGCATGCAGATTTATTTAAAAATCCTCTTTTGACCAGTTGGCCAGGATAGGAGATGATGAGGATGTTTCTTAGTTTACACCAGTAAGCACTGAAGTATCAGAGGTTATGCTATAGACAGATAAACAGTGATATATGAAGAGCAGTAGATAAAATTCATCCAGAATTTCTAAAGGTAGTCAAGCATAAAACAGCTGAAATAAATACACACTGTGGTATATAACCTCTTATTTAGAATGACCTTGGCACCTGAGGACAGGAACATGGAAAATGATGTCAGTTTTTAAAACACAGTCTGGAGAGACCTTGAAAAACTGTAGCCCTGTAAGTCCAACCTCTACCAGAGAAATTAGTGGAAACTGTATTTAAAAAAACCCTGAACATACAGGCAACTACATTGTATTGGGGGAGGCAAGTCATGTCTCAAAACTCCCAATTCTTTGATGTCAGCAGTAATGTCAGTAATGGATATCCAGCAGCTATTGATGAAAGTTTGACTACTGAAGACCTTTTTGGAAGGTCTCTCACCAAAATGTCTTAAAGAAACTAAGCTGCCACAGGATAAGAGGGAGGCTCTCCTTTCATAGATAAGTAATTCATTATAAGGTAAGAAACAGTAAGAGTAAATGGTCAGTTGTCAGTGGAGATCACCAATGGAAATTACAAGTATAGCAGATCTATACTCATAAGTAGCCTCGCAAAGGAGAAAGTAGTGAGGTGCCAGCATTTGCTAATGATACTCAATTATTAAGACTAGGAAAGACAGGGACTGCTGTGAAGAACAGCAAAAGGACTTCACTAGGCTCAGGACATAGTGTCAGAATTGGAGATAAATATAAATAAATTCAAAGTGAAACACAGAGCAGGGGGTGACTCCTAACTTCATGTATAAAATAATGGAGTCTGAGCTTACCATTATTCTAGAAGAATAATTTTGTCTTGCAACTCTACAGCTATAAAATAGTCAGTTCATTGCTCAGCAGAGATACAAAAACCAAATTGGCTGCAAGGAATTCTTAGAAAAGGAATAGGTAACAAAACAGTGAACTTCAGTTCACCTGAATTTTGTGGGTAGTTTTGGAGTCCCATAATCTGTAAAAGGATACAGTAGAACTTAAAAAGCTTTAGGAAGGGCAGCCAGGATTATTAAAGGCATGAAACAGCTTTAGTGAAAAGAATGCCTAAATAGACTAGAACTCCTCAACCTACAGAGGAGGCAACTGAAATAGATAGAAATCTATTAAATTTTGAGTGTCAAGGAGAAAGAGCACAGTAAATGACTGCTCACTGCTTCTTCTAATACAAAAACTAGAGGTCATCAAGTGAAGCTAGCATAGTTTCAAAATACAGTGATTCTTCATGTAACATGTAATTAAAATGTGAAGCTCTTTACCACAGGATATTGTGGGTGATAAAATTGTATATGAGTTCAAAAGCAAGGTTCAGGGAAGAGAAATTCACTTAGGAATACCAACACAGAAACCACGTCTGGCTCAGCAGATCCCTGAACCACAAATATTGCAGACTGGGAGACTCCTTTGGAAAGTATCACCATGTGCTTGCCCTGTTCTTATATTCTTTCCTAGGTTCCTAGCTGTTGGCAAGGTATTAGGCTAGATGTATCTTCTGTCTAAGCAAATGGTTGTTCTTACTTTTTATGTTCTTGTTCATGATGCTGTGCAGAAAAAGCATTAAATGCTCATTAGTTTTCCATTTGCTCCTTCAGAAATATGCCGGAATTTGTACAAGCAAATTTCTGGAGAATTCCTTGTCTGGCTCTCCTGTGGCTGTATTTTCTGTGATGGAGTTCTTATGTGTGGGAATTTTATGACCATTACCACTGCATTATTTTATTATAAAGAAATAATATTAGCTATTGACAAACCTAGGTAGAAAAAGTAAATATACCCTAATGAACCTGTAACTCAACAAGTGATTCAAAATTTGGCCCTGCATCATGACTTTGTAATTAGATATTTGTCTTTAGGCAGTCTGCTTTAGAAAATATTGAGCTAATGTATTTTCTCTGAGAAGTTTTAGCACTAAAAAAACCACATCTTATCCAATGTCAGGCATGAAAGAGAATTGGCCCTGTACCTCATGGAAAGTCAAGGAGGAAAAGGGCTTGTGCATCTGAACTTTAATACCAAATTTCCATCTGCTGCAGTTTGGAACTGCAGAGATATCACACATATACAATAGGGATTTATTCTAGAAGCAGCAACTCATCCTTAGCCATAGCGATGATACTGGGTCTCTGTTATAGAGCTGTCTTTAGTGTGTAGACATGCTGATATGTTTGCTCAATAAAAATCCAGCTTTCAAGACATAGTGTTAAGTTTACATGATCACCAGAGTGAGAGGGATAAAGCTGGAAAAGAAGAAAAGCAGAAGTGAATTAATGCAATAAAGGCTAGGATTTAACAGACAGGGTTGAGTAAAATGAATGTGAAACAACAGGTGTCACTGACTCTTATCAGCATTTTTAATTAACACCTGTTTTTAGCCCAGACTACTTTGGAAGAGTATGTTGGAGTGTGTCTGTATTTAAAGATAAAGATAGACTGTTGAGAAGTTACTAAGTAGTAAGAGGTTGGGGGAGCAGGGAGGTTCAGGGGTGGGAGGAGGCTGTGTTTGCTGGGTTGGTGTTATTTGCAGCTTAGAGAAACCTGAAGGAAAGCCACTGTGATAAAATTGCAAAGCAGGGAAATATTGCTATGGCAACAACATATATTCTCTTGAGGGAAAATGAGTATGAAAAAGGAAATACAGAGTGTGGGAAATTCAAAGTACACATTACAAGAAGAGTGAAGACTGAAAGTTTAAAAACAAAATAAACCATAATATAATAATAATTTAGAATAGTAATAAATTGCTGTTATCCAGACTTTTATAGCTCCTACTACTGAAAATCTCAGAGCACTTGACAGACATGAAAGAATTATGCCACACAGTAGGAAAATGTTGCTGTTGCTCCCAGTAGTCATCCTCTTCTGTGACCCATTCTATAAGAACCCAGGCTAATAAAACTGACAACATGACATGGGAGGCATGTGGCATAAATGTGCACAAAATTAGGATTTTTAAACTAATATGTCTTTGGTGTAGATATAAGGGAGTTCTGTAGTGTTTAACTAGTGTTGTTTCATATTTAGTGTGAGCAAGAGTCAACAAATAAATGGCTTTCTTTATAGCTAAAACTAGTACTTTTTCTAGAATATTTCATGCATCTAGACTATTTCATTCTAAATATGTATTTCAAAAGTTTAAATTATGCCTTCTTATTAAACTACTTCATTAAAAAATTAACTTGGTTCTCATGAAAATATGACTCAAAATACCCAAACAGCTTTTCTTTGAACATAGAAAGTCTGTCCTGAGAATAAGCATGTATGTTTAACATAGACTCATTTGAACTATTTCACACAGAATACCTTTAGGTTTCCTAGAGCAGAATATCATCCTAGAAGATAGGAATCACATGGTAAGAATTTTTTTTCCACGTTGGGAATGTCTTCAAGATTCACAGCTGGTTATAGCCCTCAAGGGTTTTCTCTGGCCAGGGAGTCATAATGTCTGGCTCCCCTTATTAGCTTTCTCTTTCCTCCTATTTTTTTAATTTGGTTGATTGGTTTGTTTCCCTGCTTCATACCAGAGGGTGCCCTTTGATGTGTGGGGAGTCTGGTTCTATGCCCAACAATCTATAAAGTTATAGGTGGACTTCCTTTAGTTCAGAGATAGGTAATTTGACAGCATACCTCAAGTAACAGAAATTTTAGGTGGTTTGAGGTATTTGTGCCCATTTCAAATCTTCTCATTTATTCACTGACTTGTGCTCAAGACCTATTTGTGTATGACCTTTGAAAGGTTCCATAAGAGATCTATTTTTAAATAAGTCACTCAGGCCCCAAATCCAGCACTTCACTAACATGCCCATATTTAGGGCCCATAGAAAATTATAGGTCATAAACCCATACATTAATGCTTTGCTAAATTTAGGCCTGAAGGGATGTATAGATTATACCTGGACACCTTTTAGTGCTTCTGCATCTAAAATACAATTTAGAAGATTATCCCCTTGACTCACATACATATAGACCCGGTGGCTGTTTCTCCATTAGCCTTTGGCGTGCTCTGTAGCACTTTCTTTTCATCAGTACAAGAGTATCTTAGAAAGCAACAAGGTTGTGGACCCTCCTCAGAGGTTTGTGTGTCATATTCAGAATTGCTCATAATCTAAAAAAAATTAGTAGCATATTAGAAGGAGGATGGCAAAATACTAGCATCTTGGAGGTCATAACTTACCAATGCACCCACTGATTCTTCTGTTGTTTCCCTACTAACTTAATAGAATCACAGATGACTCTCAACCAACTTTACAGAGGGTAGGAGTCTCAGAAATAAGCAAATGCCTGCCAGTTTTCTGAAAATCAGCAACCAGTTAGGGTTAAATAGGATGCAGGAGGTTATCTCCATCCCAAAAAGCTGTAATGAAAGTTTAGCAAAGGTATGTTCTGCCAATCAAGACATGCACTGCTTAACACCAAACACAGTCTATGTTGCCTTTTGCTGAAACGGTTGTTGGGGGGGAGCTGAGGATACCCTGCTGGGAGAAGTAGAGTGTTTTTTTCTAAAAACCCAGCAGTTACAGTTTAAGTTTCTGATTGTGATACATGAAATTTTTGGTATGCCTTTGCACATACGTTGGTGGTGGGATTGTCTAGCTGCAGTGAACTAACACCCATCAATCAATTGATTTTTGCCAGAGGAGATCAGTAGTATTAGGCATAGTCTATTTTTCCAGACAGTTCATTATCCAAACGTATAATAAGATATTATGAAGTAAATTAAAAAATTTTGAGACTGAATCCCCCAAGTCATGAGATTCTGATACACAAACCTGCAGTGTGGGGAGAGAGGGAAAGATCGGTTCTTTGGAGACTTCCTGGTCTTTGGGTTGCGTTCAATGGTCTGATTTTCTCTGTAACTATCTTATTTAAAATAGGGTGTTCTACTGAGCTCAATGGGGTAAAATCATATCAATTTTGGGTTGACTTTTTTTCCAAGTGTTTTGGTTTTCTAAATGAGTGTAAGATCTTGGTGTATTTATTTCTTTCCAGGAACTCTAAAGTGCCAATATTTCAGCAGTCACTGTAAAACTCAGATTTTAAGTCTTAGACTGGTAGTATATTTTATATATGAAAGGTTACTTAGCAATCTAAGTATTCAGAATTTGCTGAAAATTTACTTTCAACTATTTTCTTGCAGGTCAATAGAATTTTAGGGTTGTCATTTTAACGATGTGCTGTAATTGCACCATCTATACCTGACTATGTTACACATCACTATTTTTCATGTGAAGTATATAAGACCTTAAGTACTAGACCAGAGTGTTTTAAATGGGCTCTGAAGCTGTATTCTAAAATACAGCTGCATGTCTAAATCAGTGGTGTTATGTTCAACAGTTGGTTGAAAACCAATCTGTCCCCATTTACATCAACCAGTTAGCAACCTAGCCACATACTTTTTGCATTCTTTAACCTGATAATCTCTAATTATTCTGCCTCAGAATTCCATTGAAGTGGGGTGCAGAGTCATTTTACAGATGTTGTTCTTTATTTTAATATTGTCTGATTTAAAAGGAAAATATTTCAAATAATAACATTTTTGAGGAAAAAAAAAGCATGAAAACCATTTCTGTTCCAAAAATTGCTGATATGAGAATTTATGGGAAATAGCTCCTTTTATGAATAATTATTATTATTGTGTCTAAGAAATGGGCAAGATGCCTAGAAATTGAATGAAAGAATGAGCTATTAAATTGAAATATTAAATGAAATAACTGAATTAAAAGTGATCATGTAAACCCTGCAGTAAATGTTGGGAGCTGTAGCTGGTTGAACATATTTTCATCATCTGTTTTGTATGCTTAAATACAATTGCTTGATGTAAGTAAACACTTGATTGATATTCTGAATACTTTAAAATCTGCATATGCATCACAGAATACCAAACAATTAAAACTTAATTTCAGTGTAGTTTGATTACATGTAAATTATTTCAATATTCATTTTTTCCTGTTCTGTTTGCTCAGTGCATATTTGATATCCACTTTTTGAATGCATATCATCCTTGATTGGACTGTGAGATGAGGAGGACTCTGAAATTTCTTCCATTAAAAGAGATTGCCTTATAAATATTATTTGTGCCACAGCTCTTCCCCTGCAGATTATTTTCTAAGTGTTGTGTACCCTTATTGAAGACAAGGAAAAAAACTGCTGCATCCCTCCTTTATCAGCCCAGCACAAAGAATATGCTTACATGGTCGATAAGCATGTCTAAGAAGGCATGTTGGTTGTAACTAGTCCCTAAAGAAATGTTTCCATCTTTTCTGCACTTTATTTCTCTCTTGCTTGCATGAGCTTTCTCTCCCTTTCCTTCCTCATCCTTCCACATGAATTTTTTTAACCTGGTTCCTAGACTTCTTATGAAACATTTTAATATTAAGGGTAATTATTACCAACATATTTCAAGTTGACCATTTTCAGCCTGAAAAAAATGTGTATCTCTAAGTGACTGCATTCAACTTAGATGCTGTTGAATACAGATGACAAAATTGTGCCTTTTGATCTATTTGTAGCACCTCTTATAAAGACTGCTCTGCAGGCTGCAATCCATGCACATTGTTTTGATCTACAGTATTTAATATGACCTTTTTTTCCTGAACATCCAACAGGTGGAAATCCTGAGCGTTTTATTCTCTTTTTATATATGCCAGTGAAATATAGCTTCTCCAAAGTTAATAGATAACATATTTTTTTATTGCTTATATATTTTATTTACAAGTAAAATGCTTTCCTTACGTCTTTTCAAAATACAAGCAGGCAGCAGGTCTGCCACTCCACCACGGAAGGCAGGTCTAGATTCTTCTCTGCCTTGACCATTTTTGACCCACATGACCCTTGTCATATCACTCTCATTTCCCCTAAGTTTCCTTTTCCGTACAACAGATATACTTAGAGCCATCTTTTTAAATTTTTGTAGGATATGTAGAAAGGTTGCATAAGTGTGTATAATAACAGTAATATTTTGTTACATGAAAATATAAATTTAATATTTTGTGTGCTAAACAGCTTTCAGGGAAATGGTTTTTTATCTGTCCTGTATAGCTAATTGCAGTTTGAGAGTTTTAATCTTGAAGGTCATATTTTTTTTGGCTGTCACTTTGACCAAACAAGTGGCTGAACTTCATGGTTTACAGGCAGATTTCCTTATCTCTCTTTTTCAAGAGACATGTAAGTCTTGATTGCTGGAGTTATTGTGAAGCAAGCAATAAGCGACAAGGTGCAGGGAGGGGTGGGAAGACACTCGCTTCAAGACCAGTACCCTGTAGATGCCATTTTAGAAAGTAAATATTTGTGCCTTGTAATTGTAGCACAAGAACAAGAGGGAGGGTGTTTTGCTTGCAGGGGGAGGGGGTTGGTTTGTTTGAGGAGCTGATAAACTGTAAGTGAAGTGTTCCCAAGACAAAACGTGCTTATAAAACAGACATTATTAGCTTGGGGACAGTCTCATGCTGTACAGAACTCTCTCTAATTGTTCCTGTAGAATAAACCCAACACAACTTCCATGCCAAAGAGACTCAAAATAATGAGTACATTCTCGTAAAGCAAGTTTGAAAAAAACTGGACATTCTTGACTGATTTAATACTGTTCGCCTAAGCAATGTAAACTTGTCACTCTTGTTAGAAACCTCCACCTTATTTTAAAGCAATTCCATTTATAATAATTTATGAAGTATCTGTGATTGTTATTTCCAGCGCTCTGTGAAGAGCATTTCTTGGATAGACTTTTTTCCTACTTTTTTTTTCCCTCAGTACAGATCTGAAAATAATGAGCTAACTTTCCAGTTTTATGAATAGGGGCCATAATGAGACTGAAGTATGTATATTGACAAAGGAAAAAAATCAAAATCTTTGTGAAACAGCAGAGAAATGACAGCTTTGAGGCTACAATTCCATTCTGCAGGTCAATCAAATGAAAAAGTTACTTTACGTTTTTTGGTTTCAGGCACTTTTGCCTTGGCTAAAGCAAATGTCATTCAAATAGTCTGTATAGTTATAACTTTGGAAAAACAAAATAATGATGCAGACATTCTTTTTAGCTGGTTGCATAGCTGGTTTCTGTTTGGTTTCCAATTTCCCCTCTGAATACCAAAAATGTATATTTAATCCATAATTGAAAAGAAAAATATGCCAGAAAAAGATATACAGGATAACTATTCAAGATACACATATTTTAACATGTACTTCTTTGTCTTAATTAAAGCGTAACTTCAGAAGCAGTATTACAACACAACATATTTTAATGGAAAATCCTTCATAGAAAGCACATTTAAAAGCTTCGGGTATGTAGATGTGCATGGTAAAGCAGTGGTGCACTGCCTCGTCCCCAGTGATCAAGAGGTTAACCTTAATTCATCTGTTCCCCTCCCTTAAACAGGTTCTGTGAGGAGGGCTGCAAATTAAGCTTGAAAGACACAGCAGGAAGATTAGCTTTAGGGAGGAAAGGACTCCCCACGCCAGCTCTTAGGAACCTCACCTGGAAAGTGTATTTCCTTTTCTACTTAAGCTAACGTATTATGCCTTCTTGTCACAAATGTTATTCCTTGAGGAAAAGTCCTCACCAGCTCTATCTCACGATCTGCTGAATTATTCCAAGTGTGCGGTAGAAGAGGAGGGAGCAGTAAGGCTTTAGCAAGAGGGAGGAAGAAAAGTGCTTAGGCATTAGGAGGATTCCAGTGTTTCCTCTTGTGCACACTGGCCTAAGGAAGAGCTACAGCATTGCCCACTGTTTCCTAAGGTACCCTCAAGGTACAGAACTGTGTAAATACTGGCATCCATATGATGCTGTCTGACAATATTCATTGGACAAACATAAACTACACCTTTCTTAACACTTAGAAATCACAACACTGCTTTTTCCCTACTGGTCAAAGAAGTCATCTCCTTCTCAAACTTCAAGCATCTACAACTGATCTATTGTTGAAATTGTTAAAAGGTAAAAAAGGGAGAAAACTTCACCAGTAATGGGGAAAATACAGAAATAATTCTATATGCAATCAATATTTTACTTCACAACTGAAATAAAATTGGAATACTTTGTTGTTTTACATGTCTAAAAATTATCACCAGATCTATTCTTGTAGGTATTTTTAAACCGTTTAAACATGCAGTAGAAGAATATGTGTACAAATAAGATCACTTTCTCACTCATATCATGGTTATCTACAGTTAGTACAAGAGAGGCATTAGCCCACTGCAGAATTTCTTGTTGTGGTTGCTTTTTGCCAGTGCAATGTTGTATATATTCTCGGAAAACTTCTGATGGATGGCTTGCTTCCTCCCACTTCAGTGGAATCCCCAAGGATTGCAAACAAGAGGATATATACAGCCTTCCACTGTATCTCCATCCTATGTAGGTATTCGCTGTAATTGCCAGGAGATGGTACATGGTCTAGGTAGAAAGAAGGTGGCAGTCTGTGTCATTACAAATGGAAGCAGCTGTTGTTTAGCAAGCCCTCAACCCACCAAAGTATAGGTCTCAGTATGCCATGATACAGCTCTCCTGGGTTAGTGATAAAGGTGAAGTTCCACATCCACACTGTTCACTTTCTTCACTACTGCATCTGTAGGCAATACTCAGGTGGTACCTTCTAGAGCACATTTAGAGGTAATCTGTTGCTCTTTTTCTCCATGTTTTACCTCATTGACACAATCTTCTTCACCATAGGATCTTCAGAAAACTCTCAGGAGTCTGTGCTAATACTGGGCTAAGGGAGTTAGGAGGCAAACCAATGTCACCCCTTCCTATTTTAGTCCCTGGGGATTCATGACTTTTTAGGATGACTCAGCTGGATTATCATCCTCAGGGAGCTGTACTGAGGGTTCTGTGAGGACAAAACTCAATGCAGTTGAGCTAGAATTGGCTAGCATCTATGTTGTGGCTGGTATCTTTCAAAGGTTTGGCTTGTTATGATCTACAGCACCTTCAGCTCCCTTCTGATTCAGCTAAATCTAATGGGACTCAACATTGAACATTACACTTGCTGAAGGTTTTAAATGATGAAGAAGTTCTGCAATCTTGATTATGATCATATGAAGTTTCCCCTGTAAAGCTTTGGCATCACTTTTGATGAGAATTGAAGCACTTCATCTGCCCATTAACAAAATTTGATGCAGCTCCCAAATTATCCTCAGCAAGTGACATTCCTCCTTTTTCTTGCAGGTATCAGAGATTTGAAAAAGCATTTCTGCTGGCTGTTGACATAGGTGCTCGGGATCTGTTTATGGTAAGTCATTTCTGGAGACAGAGGCTGTTATCAGGGTGTTAGTTGTCAGCTTTTGTGCACATTAGAATGGATCAGTGTCATTTGCAGTCTTAAACACATACTGAAGAGAGAACTATTCTACCTGTTTTGCCCTTTGCCATCATGAAACTCATCAATAGGAACTAAGTCTCTTCAGAGTCATTGACATTTTCCCTAGCATGGCCTAAAGGCTATTCTTTGTTTTCCAGGAATTAATGTATATGTTTTTGAACTTTCCCCTTCTTCATCTGTCCTGATGTGGGTGAATGTCTTCTTTCACCCTAATAAGCTTATACGTTTCTAATCTGTTCCTTTAAGAAGTACAACTGCTGAGTCCTGGACACAGGAGCTGGCCATATCCTGGGGATCCTGAATGCTCTTAGTTTGTCTCTTAGGGTTTTGTGAAATGCAACAAATTATGAACGCTTCTACAGGTACTTTTACAACAACAAAGGTCAGCAGCATCAACACAAGGGTTTTTACATTTCATGCACTCTCTACACCCTCCCATTTAATTAGCTACAAAAGTAAAATTAACCAGCTCTTAAAAGGTCTTCTGTGTGAGCTCTGCAGGAGGCTCTTGTTTTATAAGATCTTGCACCACAATGTCACAGTGAGGTCAGATGGACAAAGCCAATCGTGCTTTCCTAGTCTCTCAGCATGTTGCTGCTCCACAGCTGATTTCATTGTTTTCAAAGAAACAATAGGAAAAGGGCTTGTTGAAAAAAAAAGCCCTTTGAATGATTCGTTTGCTTGACTCTTTTGCATAATGAAGACATTCTGTTGTTTAAATTAAGCTTTGACACTAGATGTTAATATCATTTATCCCATTAAGTCACTTGCCCTGCTAGTTTGATCTTGATATTTAAATTGTATGTTAAATTACACAATTAAATCCTGCTTTTATGGGTTATGAAAATTCCCTTCTAATTATATAAAAAGTTGTGTGAACCTTTTGATGTTTTTTTCAAGGCTCTAATCATCTGGCTTGTTCCATCTAATTAGAAAGATGTGAATACTGCGATAAACTTTTCTAAGTGTGCATCAAAAGAACGTGATGGAAAGGTCAGACTTTTAGGAAATTCATTACATGTTTTATGTTTACTTGCCTTGATTTTTCCTCTTTTTAACTCACCTTTTTCCTTTTCTTACTGAATGTAACTTCTTCAATGCAAATTTTCTACCTAATCAAACTAGGCACTGCTGCAGCCACATGTAAGATTCAGACTACAACACGTCTGCAGCAGGTTACAGCTTTTTGTTGGTGGCTTTCCCACCATACAGACAATAAATTCTCCATGAGTAATTTCAGCCATTCTGGCAGAACAGATGACCCAGCATTTGGCCTGCTATCTCAAGGGCCCTCTCTTATATGGCTGAGAGCATTTCCTACATGATCTTTCCTTCCTTCTGCTGACACCAGGACTGAGGGAGCACCCCTGTCCCAGGGTGGGGAACACCAGTGCTGGCTCAAGAAAAGGGTGCAAAGCTGCTAACAAGATGGAGGGACTGTCAGTACCTGGCTCCACAAGTGGTAGCATGTCCTTCTCTCAATAAAAATGTTCTCCAGCTTTCTTCAAGAGGAGTTTCAATATTCACAGAGAAATTAGCTCCATCCTTTCGTACTCTTCTTTATTTTCCCTTGCCTCTCTCAACACCTACTCTCAATTTCCCACCTCATCAAGGCTCTTAAACATAAATATATATATCCATGCAGTTCCTCCTGGCTTACATTACTGTGAGATCAAAACCAGTTCTGTATTGTCCTCATCCTGCTTTGAGAGTCCTCATAGTTTCCCCTAAATTATGCAACAAGCAGCACACACATCTGCCTCTTCAAATCCTCTGTTAAGTCGCTGCCTTCTCTGGGGAAATGTCCTTTTGCTAATTCATCTCCTAAAGAAGGTACTAATGAACAAACTTTACAATAAGCTAACAATGGCACTGCTGTGAGACTACTTAAATATGGGACTCAAGAAATTTGAAGGTGCATAGGTCATAAGAAGTATTTGTTTCTGCCACAGTAATTTCTAGGGAATTGGGCTTCATTGCACTAAATACCTTGTGAAAATTAGATAACTTGTTCCCTGAAAGCTTACAGTCCTTCTAGGTAGTAGTATAATGATACTATTGCTGAGCAAGGTTTGTGCATACTTCACTTCTGCTTAACTGAATAATTTCTACACATTGTTTATATAGGTCAAAATGCAATTAATAACATACAACTTGACTTTACCTATATTTAAAACATTTATAATTATGTGCAGTACAAATACCTATACTGTTGTTTTACAGACCATCGAAATCCATTTATAAAACCTCAGATGGCTCTAGGAGTGACATAACCTTATTCCCAGTGAATTTAATGGAATTTCAAGAAGAAATAGTAGACTAAAGGAAGATATCAGCTGACATAAGAAAATGAGAAAGAAAAATTTTTATTTATTAAAGGGGAACAGAGAAGGAACAGGAAAGGACAGAGAGGAGCAGATAGAACAGAGGCTCGGGAGTTTCCAAACATTGAATACCCGTATTCTGAGACTTCCGGAGAAATGTCCTATGTCTTGGAGAATTTATCCTGAGCATTGCTTTCACCAGACAGGGCTCTGCAGTACTCCTGTTATTTGTTTTTGAGATTGCAAAGAAGCTTGAGAGAATGCTATCTGAGGGCTAATTTCTGTCAGAGAAATGAGAAAGAAAAAACCAAAAGGGCTTAAAAGTTAGTCCTATAGCCATGGCGTCACTAGTATGATGCCATAACAAGACACGCATACACTGCTGTGACTCTCCATAAGCTTTACCCTCACGTCACATCTAAGTCCATCAATTATTATCGTCTCCTACAAAGTTCAATAAAAAAATAAAACTGAAAAGGACATAATATCATGAACAACAGCTACATTTATTGGACAGTGTCTGATCCAATCTGTGACAGAAAAGATCAAGCATTAGAAGGGTTGTTAGCTTGAAATCCTTTTGTAGTATGCTCCAGCTCTCAGCTGCTGAAAATTCAAAAGGCCATCCCACGTACCAAAGGTAGCAAAAAATGCATGGAAAAGACACTTTAATAAAACTGTCAGATCTTGGGTGATACACTGATGAGGAAAGTGCGTGTTTCGAAGAAACGTTGGAATTTTGCCCAGAAATATCCTATAGACAAATGCACATCAGTGTTTCAAATGACTTTTGCTCACCAAGGGCCAGCTCTGTGAGTCACAAAGATGATAGTAAAAAGGAAGTAGTCCAAAAAGTAATCAAACTGTTAAATGATAAAATGCAGCCCTTTCAGCAAACTCCTGACAAGCAGCTGGAAACTGTTGTTATTGTCACCATTGTTTTTGAGAGGGATGTGATCTTTGGACTGATAAATTCTTAGATAATTGTGTGGAAAAATCTGTAATGAATATTCAGCTAATTTAATTTTTTTCTGTTGTTCTTTAAGGCACCCAGTAATCCAGTGCTGCTGCTTTCTTTTTTATTTATTTGCTAGTTTTAGTTATTTTACTCAGTTATAAATTCTTAGAAAAAATCAAATTTTGCTGGCTTATCTGAATGAGGAACACCTAAATTTGATCTGAAACCATCTAATTAGGAGGTTTTATACCTGTAATCTTTTCTTTCTAGAACTCGTTTAGAGATAGAGACAAGAGCTGCTTTTTTTATTATTATTATTCTTATGACAGCAACTTAGGAAACCATGAAGAAAACAACTTACCAGCCTACTGCTATATCTTTATTTCTTACAAGGCCCCTGTTAGTTAGCAATGGATATGCAGCATCGTTACATTTAGGTACTCAAACCAGAAAACACAGGCAAAAAGGAGATCTGGAAATAACAGATCTTGTGATGCAAACAGCATGTACCACCTCTGAACTGAAAGAACTTTGTCATTTTCTGCAGTTGTTTCCATCCCCTCCCCAAGTTTGTTATTTAAAAGTGCATGAAAGTATACAATACTTCTCTTAGTTTAAACTGCAGAAAGACAGTTGTTAAGCATAGTCAGAATGTATTTTAAACTAGTGAACACAATCTGCCTATACATTCAAATCTTTCTAAGTTCAGACTTGTTCAAGAGCCCTTAGGTTTTCTATTGTTATCTAAATAAGCTGACAATATCTACTGTTTAATCTTCATAGAAATCATACCTTGCTACTCAGGCCCTTTTCTCCTGACAACCATGTTAGACCTACAAAGAGAGGAAGTACAGAGTTCGCAGCAAGTTCGTAACTCATTACTTTGCTCCAAGACACTTGCACATTTTTTAAGTCACACCTGTGTTTTTAATTAGAAAACGTTGCTGTCTCCTGCAGACTGTTGGGATCCTGCAAGGCAGTACCATATGTTTTCCTGCATAATCAGTCTCAGTTTCCATAATATTCTCTGTTTGCTTCTATTATTATTATTAATAGTAATATTAATATTATTAATATTAAATAAATGGATAATAAAAGCACCATCTTTTCCTCTTAACACTATCACTCTCACATTTTTCATCTAACTTCTCTTTCTAGTGTAAGGTCACCTTTTCCTGGAAGAGTTTCTGTCATAATGATGGAGGTGGCAGTAAACTCATAATTATGAGAAGGACAGTTTCGCCTGAGATCTTCTGCATTAGTGATAATGTATTTTTTTTTATGGTATGCAGAAGTCAATATTTCCAGCAAATACTCATTTTCCTTTTGTCCTGGGTTTAGCTATAGAAGTCATTTTTCTCCTTCTTAGTAGCTGGTGCAGTGCTGTGGTTTTGACTTTCAGCCTGGGAACAATGCTGATAACACCCATGTTTTTAGTTGTTGCTAAGTAATGTTTACTCTGACCACGGACTTTCTCAGTCTCATGCTCTGCCAGGGAGGAGCGGCACAAGAAGGCAGGAGGAAGCAGAGACAGGACACCTGACCCAAACTGGCCAAAGGGGTATTCCATACCACAGCACATCATGCCCAGTATATAAACTGGGGGGGAGTTACCTGGAAGGCCCAGATCGCTGCTTGAGTCGGGCTGGGTGTTGGTCAGCGGGTGGTAAGCAATTGTATCCTCTCCCCTTGTTATTTCCATTATCATTATCATTATTACCCTTTAAATTCCTGCATGCAGATAGATTGCAGAACAATGGCCACGAATGGCTTAAATCTTTGGATGCATCTTCAGCAAAGAAGTGGGGAAAATAAATTTTGCCAGCTGTATTTGGATTTCCCTCATTTCGTGTGTCACAGTTTATGCACAGAGCAGCCTGTGGCCATGACACCAAAGGAGAAGGGGATTAATTGTCACTTTATTAATGGTCAAGGATGAAACTTTACTTGAAGAGCCAAAACCAAGGGCATTGAGGCTGTAATTTGTTAGAGAAATATATTCTCCCACAAACTGTGCTGTGTGTAATACAGGTGGTTTTCACCTCAAACATTAACACACAATTAAAAAGCCTTGTAATTCAGCATGTCATGATATACCCCTGCTGCAGCCCTCTGATTTTTAACCCTACATGAAGGACTAGATTCTGAGTATTGGCAACTATTCGTTGTTAGACAACAACATTTTTGGAAAGCTTCTTGTGGTCCAGGAATGACTTGGGAATCATGTCACCTGTGTGGGTGTTAAAACCATTGAGCAACTGTTGTCCTGAAAGAGAATTACCCCAGAATTCATGTACTAGGTAGAAACCTTAACACACTTTAGATAGGGGCTGTCAGCCAGAAGAGTTCCAGTACTTCAGATCTGGTTTACACGGAACCACCTCCTATCAACCCTCTTTTAATTCATGTTGCACCTACAGAAGTTACCTTAAAAGCAGGCAGATTGGTTTCTTTCATACACTGAGTCAATAGCTTCACTTTTATCAGTGCATGATTGGTCAGTGTTTTATTCATTGCTGTGTTCAACAGCACAAATAAGATAATAAATTTGCATTGGGAGGGAATTAAAACGTAATGGTAGGTTCATCAGTTCCATCTGTGTTTGTGATCTAAATAATAAAAGAACCTCTTTCTTTCAAAATCCCTTTTGTTACTCCTATGAGATTCATTTTAGATTAATCTCTTCTTTTTTTTTCTCTTTTATTTCCAAAGGACATCCATTACCTTGCACTAGATAAGGGTGAATTGGCACTAGCTGAAGTGGCAAAGAAAAAGGCTAATGACATTGATGCAGAATCAATAACTACTAGAATTGGTAAGAATGAATGGTGTTTAAAAAGCCCTTTTTGTTTTAATCAATACTTGTCCTGTACAACACCATGTTATATTTGTAAGGGGGTTATCGTTTCAAATGCATTGTTTCCTTTGAAAGTGAGACAGTATTTTTATTCATAACTAAAGAATGAGGCTTATAAAAATAACATAGCTTTGCCTTTCAGTACCCATGTGAGAATTGTGTCAATGCAATAGCTACAAAGCAAAAAAAGATTTATGCTATGGCTATATAGAAAAGTTCAGGCTGTACAAACTGAATGGAGTGCAAGAGGTAAGTGACTGAATCTAAAAATCTTTGTTCATAGTAGTGTTGAAGTTCAGGTGTGGCAATCTCATCCACCTCTAAATTATATGCTCATACACACTGTGCCAATGAATGGAGTCATATCATGGATGTTTTGGCAGCGTTTACTGATGTGAACACAGGCTCAGATCCTGGCTTTAAGGTAACAGGTTTGCATGCAGTGGGATTTTTGCCATTCCATAAGGAACACTGATGCAAAAATTGCAGGGTCAGACTAATAGCTGCAACACAGACAACTTTTCACGCAGGGGAACTAGTAACTCATGCACTTTCTCCTTGTGTGTCCTCTGGATTGTCACAAAGAGATGTATGCAAATATGTGGAACGTTCTGGTTTCATGCCCGTAGCACGAACCAAGCAGAAAGGGTCTAAGTCTCGTTAGCCAACCTCCAGCAGAGAAAGCAGACAAAGAAAAAAAAAGAACACAAAATGTTTACATGAAATATGCAGTGCTGTTTTCCTTATTCTACTGCATCTTTGAATAGTACGAGGAAATCACTGAGCTTTTGTCCTTGGCCCATGCCAAGAAGTAGAATATGATTAAAACTCAGAAGGAATCAAAAAACCTTTCAGATCTTGAGTAACGTAGAATTCTTCTAGACCTGCGCATCTTGGTGTTTACCCAGAACATACAAGCAAATGCAATTCAAATATACAGAACTACAGACAAGTTGTATGTGCGTTTATGTAGCTGTTTCTATGTATTGTATAAATCCATGGCTTTCAAGGCTATGCGATGCAGTATCACCTGCTTCCCTCTCCAGTAGAGCAGAAATCAAGCAGTGCCTGTCCTGAACTCTTCTCTCCAGGGTCTTTCATTTCAAGCTTAAGTCACTTCAAGCATTTTTTGCACCACAACTGAGCTGTTGGGCAAGCCCTTTCATCACTAGAATTGCCAAAGCCAACATTTGTTCAGGTCATCTGTTGCTGGGCACTCTTTATAGTTTATAGTTACATTTCCTTTGCTTTCTCTTCTCTTACTTCTTAGATAGTTGTCCTCTGCACCTAATAGAACTAAGATACCTAAGACTCTTACACTTAATCCAGAAAATTTAAGCTTCAATCTGCCGTCTTCATTTAATTCCCTGCAAACTTATCCTATTACTAGATTCCTGACGTTTTTTAAGTTTACTGGGAGCCTTATGTAATGTTATAGACATACACACAAAGAGAAGAAACGTGAGGTGCTCACAGACGTCTTACTTGCATATCAGATATAATGTATGCATTACTACAGTTCAGTTGTAAACATGCAGGCATGCAGCTTTCCCCTCCTTCAGAGCAGTCCTACAGTTAGCTCTGTAATGCTCCATAAGCATAAATTATTAAAGTCATTTTATATGATAAAGTCTTTAAAGTGCTCTCATTTGCTGAATAATTAACTATCAGAATGATTTAAGATACTTTTCAATGCCCCAGGGACAAACTGTCACTGAGATTCAGTTTATAAACAGTAATGAATTTGCATCCAATTCATTTTATATGAAAATAAACAGTAATCTCCCATGAGTTCGTTTCACTGCAGATTGGATCTCACCTTAATCACATGAAATCTTACCTACAGGTTTTGTCTTATGCTTTATTCCAACGTCTTTTCTTGATGATGTTTTTATTTCATAAACTGGTGTTAGCAACAAAGGTGTCAGTGAGAGGCATGAACTCTGTAGACCCAGTGAAAACAAAAGATAACAAGTGCTTTTTTAAAGAATTACTGTATTTTTCAAACATTTTGAGAGGGGAAGAAAAGCTCGTGCCAGAGCCAGAAGTTTTAAAATGCAGTTTCAAACAAGTCCCTGCTCCGTAACCATCTCCTAAGCCTAGTCCTCTTCACCTAGTCCCTGCTCTCTGGAGCTTTAAAGTCACTCAGTTCACTAGCGGTCACACTTCCCAGATCAAATCCCAAATTTCTTGAGCACCCACTTCAGGCTTCTCAAGAAGGCAGCAACCTAAGCAAACTGAGGGAATAAGGTGCAATCAGTGCTATTGATCCCAAGTTATATTGAACACCCCCTAGACAATATCTGCCCTCCCTGCAGCATGTTTTAAATATATATATTACAGTATAATATTTGGTCCTAAATAGTACAAATGTGAACTGTTCTCATCTATCAACATCTGATGATATTCCCTGAGCTAGGCCATGACCAAAATTCAGCTCAACACTACTTGAAAATTATGTGAGTCAGTGATCCTGGTTGCTTCCCAAGCTCTTGAGAGTGTTCCATCTTGCCCCAGATACATTTAATTTGTCAAGATATTTCTGTGTACAGGGCTCACTTCAAACACAATGTATTTCAAACTCAGACTTTTGGAAAAGTTTCAAGCTCCTACGTATAATGTGGAATGACAATATAATTTCAGCTGAAATTTATAGATGTCATCCAGAGTTCTATAATCATTGGTGGATTGTTCACATATATCAAGATTTGTGTCAAGATATAACTAAAAATAGATTGATTCTGTTAAAATTTTCTGAATTTTAGCTCTCCTCAGTTCATCACATTGCAGTTTGCTATACACTGTTTTGAGGAAGCCACTCATAGCTAAGAATGTCTGGGCATATGTGGTAAAAACACCTGTAGACCTTCAGAGCATAGTAGTTTGGTGAGAATATTGCTGAGCAAAGTCAAGTGTCAAGTGAGCTTGCTGCCATGGTTTTGGCAGAATCAGGTATTTTGTTCAACTGATTAAAATCTTCTCATGAAAATTATTCTCAGAAGATTTTACGTTTGACAGCCTGTGAAAATGCATCTTGAGGCATGAGAAGATTGAACTAATGGTACTGTATGTCTCAGAGACTGCATTAGCTGTCTCTCTTCCCTCACTACCATTTTATCAGCAGACCAGTGGCCATAGATACTGTGGTTTCCTCTGCCAAAGATTTTCTGTTGAATTATTTCTGTAGTAGATCTACGAGTTCCTTAGTGAGGTCAGGGAGTTCTCTCTTAGCATTGCCTAAAATGTATCCTTGCACCTCATTTAGTTTGATTACAACAGAGAGGACTTTCTTCAGTGTTAACAGTATTTGTAGGTTACTAATAAATTCTGTTTATGGAAATTCTGTTTATGGATGTAATCTTGTATATACACTCCTGGAACAATATTGTCCCTGGTGCAAGTGTGTCTGTTCAATGCTGTAAACTGTAGGTTGCTAATGTAAAACTTGAGTTGTAAAGAACTGACATAGCACAGCCTGTTAAGAGATGCCGTAACTAATAATGATCACGGAGGTGAAGAACTCAGCCTTTCAGACATCATTGCTCAATGAATATCCAATGAAGAGCATATGTAGTCAGTGTCAGAAAGTTTCCCAAGGCCAACTTCCAACAAATTGCATTAGAGCCTAGCAAGATGATTTTAACTTTTGAATCAATAGCTTTCACCCAAAAGGGATTCATGTTATGACAAGATAGATAACTGCTGCATAGTTGAAAGGCAAATTGGGAAACCTTGTATTTCTACTGTATTAAATTCAGAATATTAGTAATGCTAATGTTTAGGCAACATTTTTAACAGAGATATCTTAGTAAAAACACTGATGTTGAGATAATTGCATTGTTCTGAAATGCTAGATGAGACTGACTAACATTTTGGTGGTTCAGTTATGTCTAATGAAAGCACTTGAGGTTTTTCCACTTAAAACAGAATTTTAAAACATTTCTGGAAATATTCCATAATGTTTGAAAGTGAGATCAGAAATCTTATCAGTTCTCACAGAGACTGAGGTCTAATTTCCCACACCATTCATTAAATGATATTTAAAATGTAGAGGCCCTAAATATTTCACCTTAATGGCAAGGAATGTCACCATTTTGAACCGAAATGGAGAACTTGTTCATTTCTTCTTAGTTCTGTGATAACTATTTTATGTTCTTTGTGATAATTAATAATGACACATGCTGCAGTGTTTTGTCTTCCATACAGTGTGTCTTGAGATACCAGTCTGGTCTTGCATACAGTCTGCTACCTCCAAATCACTTGTAATTTACTCAGCTCTTCTCCTATTCCCGACAGTCCTGGCAAGCCTGCTTGCATTTCAAGACCATGTTTAGAATTGTCCCTCTGTTTTTGTAACCTTCTCTGGCCCTGCATTAGCCTAGTTGGTAACATTTATTCCTCTTCTGATCCCTAATGACTCCTTTCATCTATCAAGCAATAGACTTCTTCCTTACCTTCATATGCCTTCTGTGATGCTGATGACAAAGCCTTCTTCATTTCCTACTCTTTCTTGGCATGTGCATCTTTCCCTTGCTATATCAAGTTTCAAGATAACTGAGAGTCTTAGCCTTTTATTTCATAGCATGATTGTTATTTCACTGTGTAACATGTTTATGATATGCTTAAAAGGTACTATCCAATGCACAGATGAACTGTGATCTGGAAAGACTCAGGAGACACCTGCTCATGCTACATTTTTTTGGAGCTCTACTCCCTTTAGTGTAAATATAAGATCTCCTACTTATTTATTTATATTTTCAGTTTAAATCAATCAAAACCTCTGGGATCAAATCCTTTGCCTTTATTTTTCTAATAATGTGACTTTTTCTTCAGAGAGACAGACGAACATTTTTAATGAAAAATGTTTTTTAAGTATGATTGGCAGTTCACCTATGGCAAGAAATCAGTTTTCACAAGCACTTTCTAAATTTTGTGCCACACAAGATGAGTGTCTTTGAAGATCCATAGTAATTTGAAACGATTTATCTGTGCTTATGTATACACTCTTACATCAAGCCACACACAGCATTTGATAGAGACCCCACTAAACACAATGAAATGTTTCCATCATCTCTAATGGGCTTTGGATGGGGCTTTTTAGCAATAATGAGCTCATATGTAGGCCCGGCATCACCAGAACTCCTGCTCTCTACAAAAAAAATTACAAAGAGCCTGGCATGGCTCTTACCAGATACTGTGTCCATATCAAAGATGCTCTACTTGATATAGACTGCTTGAGTCCCCTGGTTTCAAGAGCAGCTGGTAGCACCCAGCACATACACAGCATGAAAGCCTGTTGCAGTGGTAGTTCTGAGTGCACGGCCTGGCATACCTGCTTCGTTGGGAGTGCAACAATATGTTCCCATATAACTAAGTCTATCTGCTGGATCTTCTTTACGTTGACGTTTAGCTTTTTGTTAATCAGATTTCTAATTTTCCCTCTCGTAGGAAGGAGTTTACTCTTACCGAGAGGTTACAGGCCCTCAGTGCTCCCCTCCATGTGTTCTTCTCTAGAAGTGGAGTCGTTTGTTTTACTCAAGGTCTATAGTAATGCCAAACTATTTTTGTTGCTCCACCTCATCTCACCTCTCCGCTTACTTGTGTCATGATGTCAGTTTTGATCTATACCTTTCCACTGCTAGACAGCTTTGCCTAAAGACATAATCCGCAGCCCCTAATAATTATAAGTACATCAAAGGCTAGCTAGTTTGCTTAGCTGCAGAGGTTTACACAAAGATCTGTGTATCTTCACTTGAAAGTGATTTATAGTTTTGTGTCAAGCTTTAGAATGATCATGGCATTCCATTTTTTCCTTTCTTTATTAGATATTTTTGCCCACTACAGAACCTGATTTTAAAAGCACCACTATACGCCTGAAATGAAGATACTATTCTCCTTAATATTTTAATGATCATCGTATTTTGTAATATCTGTCAGCAGTAAAATTATGCCCTGTTTAATATGAAAAAGTCTTACCAAGAGGTCACAAATTTTGTTGATAAACAGGTTTTTGCCTTCGTTTTAAGTGATGTGTTGCATAGAAAAGAAGAAAAATCACTAACTGGAAGAGCCAGTTTTAGGGAGTTATTGATTTTTTTTGTATCTACAGCTACATACTATGACTGGTTTATAAACAAAAAAATCATGGTATTTCCAAATTCTGGACATTGAAAGGAGTTGTTTGTTAGTGTCTGACCTGTATTTATTCTACTGATGGTTAGGTCATAGCAAAGTATGTGAGGTTTCTCATCCCAGATCTTTTCAGTGTATTTCCATTTTATCCCTGTAACCTCCAGCAAAATTGGTGCACATAGACAATAAAGAATGGATGACACTAATTACCAAGCAAATAACTTATTTTCCATGGCAACATATCATGAAATCAGTTAAAAAAGGGAAAACAATTCACAAAGAGATATTGTTTGGGTAAGGATTTTACATTATAAAGAATAGTTCACCATAAAATAACTAGAAGGGAAGCTCATGGCATGGCATTGAAGCAAAGAGAGGCAAGACAGTATCCTTTGACATTATAGCTAAGAAATTAAGTTGGGATTTGACTTCTCAGCACTGACTTCATAGACTGAAGTCAATTTAAATAAAAAGCACGCATAGTTAAAATAACTGTTGAAATAAACTATCAAAGAAATTGATGCATAGAAAGTGTCTGCATGGAGACTAAATGAGTACCTTTCTGGGAAATAGGTTTTAGCCAAATACAATTTATGCATTAGTCAAACGCAAGTTTTTCTGGCTTGGTGTAGGATACCTGGATGAAATTTAATGGCCTCTAATTTACTGTAGGTCAAACTAGATGATTTACACTGTATCATTATAATATAATATAATATTCATATGTTCTGGATTCCAGTCTTGCCTACAGCTCTGTGAAAAAGCCCCTGGTAAATCTCCCATTAGCTTCAAAAGGCCCACATGTAGGCTAAAAGACTGCAGTTAAAAGCCACATAATGTATATTTACACATCTCCTACTATGCACGTGTGTTTGTACATAAGTGGGTGTTATATTTACACATACACAGCCAAAATCTGGCCAGTCATAAAAATAGCTCCAAATCTGAACACAAGCACTGGATTAATTATTACATATTTGTATTTTGCTTCATGACATCCGCAGCCACAGAATTTGCTGCTGCCTTTTTTCTGAAAGAACAAGAAAAAATCACAGGAGGAGACACTTTTGTAATGGCTGTGACTGGCTGAGAGCTGGGTATCTGTCTGTTCACGGTGTGTCAGAGGCATGTTTGTCTTACACACCCTAGAGCCATCCTTGAGCCTCTAGTTTTCTGATAGGGAATTCACCGATTGCATTTCTGTGCACCAAAAAGAGTTGGCAAACACATATTTGCATGGCAGCTGGTATGTGTTTTGTCCTGTTTGTTCTGCGTAACGTAACGTGATGTGACAGGCTGCAATTCATCACATCAGTGGCATGACAGCAGAGGAATTGGAAAAGACGTATAATGATGGGCTGATGCGAGGTGTCAATTTAACGTTCGATTATAATAATTCAACATTAAGTCTTTTTATAATCACCTACTGAAGAATTACCATCAAATATTCCCTGTGCAGGTGAGTTTTAGAAGTGGTGATCAGATATAGCATAGTCAACATGAGGGGAAGGCTGTAGATTGTGTGCTCAGAAGGACCCACTGGTATTAATAAGAGGATCTTAGCACATCTGGTTTCTGATCAAACAAACAAGTGAAAACGTTGAAGGACTATGTATTTATTACCTCCTCTTTCACTACACTCCCCAGCCACACCACAGGCCCTTAAGTGGGGATACCATGGAATTGCCTGCAGCAAAATCGGAGGTTGAGGCTGTTTTCCTCCAAAGAATCCTGCACAAGAGACTGCTTGACAGTTCACCCTGGAAAAACTCCCGCAACAAAAGCGAAGGTGTTTGATGACCTGATGTTAGTTCTTGTTGAATGCATTCAGCCTAACAAAGCCAAGTTCCCTGTTAAAATCCTGTCTCAGGGCTGGTGACATTCTAATCAGGATGTCACTGGTGAAAGCTGTACGGAAAAGCTCAGTGTGGCCTGAGAGTGAGCTTTGCACCCATCTCGGTTGTCAATCTTGCACTTTCTAAAGTGCCAAACTTGGCCAGAAGAATGAGCTGTTTAAAAAAAAGCTTTGGTGAAAAACTGATCAACAGTGCCTACTACAAGGCAATAAGCACATCCAGATTTAATGACTTTTTTTCTTCCCTCAGCATACACTCTATATCATTTCAGCTATTTGAAATACCTTTTCCCTAAATACTCTTCCTGTTGGTCTGCACCAATCTTTTTACTTTATATCTCAGTGCCATTAAACTGCTGCAACTCCTAAACTCATGCATGAGTAATATCTGCCCTTCAGTAATATTTTCCACAGCATTCAAGATACCAAAAGTCCTGCATTGTGCTAGATTTCAAACTGTAAAATTCAGTCTTAAAAATAGATTTTGAAGCAGCATCAGTTATCTCTGCAATGCTGATGTTATGAAATGGCAAAATATTATAATATGATGTAAAGATATCATTAATAATAGCTTATAAGCATGTATGTTGATCATTATAATTAGTTATTACAGGTACGTTGCCAGTGTCCCACCTTTTCATCTTTATGATAACCTAAGATGCAACAACCACTTGATTTCTGCCTCCTGCCCTCCCAGCCCAGGGCCTGGCTGTGATGCCTGCCTTCCCCTGGAGCTCAGGCTCCCCAGCACCCCTGTCCCTGCTTCTTGTCTGCCCTCTGGGAGGGCACGGCTTACCCCACCCTTGCCTGTATTTAGAGTGTGTCTGCAAGTCTGTGTTTGATGTCAGCTCCAAGGCTTGCCACGCTTGACTCCACCGGCCCAGTCTGGATGGTGCTCAGAGCTCAGCCTGATGTCTCGTGAGGGACCAGTGGCAGGAGTTACAAAGACTTTCGTGCTGTCCTTCAGCCCTGATGGCTCTAAGAGCATCCTTGAGTCCCTGCATACCACAAAATCAGTAAAAATCAGGGTATAGTTCTCACATAAATTAGATCTCATGGATTAACCACTGAACTGATAGTTTTAAAACTTTTACTGTAAAGGAATGTGAATGACTATTCTTTCCTGTAGAATTGTGTTAAAAACCTATGTATGACTTCCAGTTTTTTCCAAAATACAACATTGTTTCATAGCAACTGCTAACTTATATTTTGTGCTTGATGTAACCTACCTTCTGCTACATCTTACTATGGTTATTCGTATACCTCTGCTAAATTTGGTCATTTCCTTTGCCTTGAGAAATCCAAATACTCCTGAAGAGCACCAGGTGACAATCAGATTCTGGGGCCGTCCCAGAGACTTTGCAGAATGAGCCCAGGACTTGATCTTATGTCAGCTGGAAGCATTGCTGCTCATGACCCATTAGGAGCCTTACCTGAGCTCACCCTCAGACTGCACCATGTAACGCAGGGGAGGAAGGATTTGGGACCCAGTCTGAACTTCTCCTGAATCATCATTTGAAGTTCATTGCTACATTTCACCACACCTCTGCATAAATAATGCAAACTTTTATTAACCAGATGAAAGATTATGGCTACAATTAATTATTTATTTTACTACATAGGACGCATTGTGGCAAACAAAAACCAGCTACAAGTGCTTAGGCCTTTCCTTTTAGCTACCAAATGGCAAGATGTTTAGCTCACAGCCGTGGATATGGAGCCTAGTCTGCTGCAGATTGTCCTGCTGACTATGCTGCTGTCTCCTCTTAGGTATGTAAGGGAAGAATTAGGATCATAGCATTCCACTCTGATCACTGTAATAAACAAAATTTTAACAGTAAAACATTCCAGAAAAAGTTGTGATTTCCTCAGTAATTCCTGAAGGAATCAAGAGCATTAGTCAGTGCCTTATTTTCATATATTATTATCAAGTGCACCATCCCAACCTATTCCCTTGTGTGCTTGAGAGCTTTGCTGCTCACTTCTTGGGATAGAAACAACACCGCAGGTGAGGTTCTGGATAAAATTAGACCTTACCAGCCATCACCAACCTACTGGATGAGTTTGGCCAGTTTATTTTAGCCTTCAGTGCTTTTTTTTTTTGCTTTGGAGCCTGTATGAGCTCTCCATGATGGGCTGCCCATCCCTTTGGCAGCATCCAAATCCGATGCTGCAGCCCCTCGCTCTGCCACACTGTGCCCTTAGCTTCTCCTCACTGGTGCTGCTTTTCCAGCACTGCTCTCACAGGGTTTAACCACACAGTGATGTGAATTCCATTTTCTAAGCTCACTTATTTGCTATAATTTGAAGGAATTTTTCCACCACAGGATAAAAACAGACCCCTGCGAAATCAGCCGTAATACTCGCGTTTGTATCTGCCATTAGGTGTCAGTGTGACAACAACCATGATACACAAGGGCTGTTGCGGGGCGTGCAGGGATACCACCACCCTATCCTAAACTTCTCATTTTCTACTCAGGGAAAATACAATATGAAACTGAGAGGAAGGAGGAGGTTGAGGAAAGCAAGAAATATTTTCTTTCAGGTTTTTTTCATCCCCTCATTGAAGTTATTTACTAACAGATAAATCTGCATTTCATTCAGTGTATCTCAGGTTCCTGGTGCTGCAGTTGTTAAAGAAGTGTAATATTTACAAAACCAGAACAAGAGTTTCTGCACACAGTGATCTGACACCCTATTTTGATGCAAAAGTCAATGCTATTAGTAATTTGCAGTCTGCAGGAGGTAAACTGCTTTGCCCATACACAAATGTTAAATTACTCATGTGAGTTGATGCATGCTGATGTTGATGCTTATAGGTGGGTCCTGCACAAGTTAGTTAAAATACTGTATTAGAAAAACAATTAAAAGTTCCACTCATTCAGAAGAAAAGAATATAAAAACTTCTAAAACTGGTTTTAAAGCAACTTTTTGTGTCTGAAATACTACCTTATTTTGGTGTACCAGTGGTATGCATGATGAAGAAATAGTAAAAACATGACTTATATTAAGGAGGTTGCAATTGTTTTTAAACAGTTTCAGGCACTTCTCAAAAAGAGGTGGCAAAGGTAGCAAGCAGGTTTTGGTTACGTGGGAGTTTTGAAAGTTAGTACAGTTTTAAAATAAAAATCAGGGGTTTTTTGAAAAAAAAAAAGTATTTTCAGAAGAAATTTAATTAAAAAAAAAAATTTCCAGTTGCCTCAAGTATTGAGAATACCCCACGTACTTGCAGGATAGCAAATTTTTGCCTTATGTTTGAAACTGCAAATGTGTCCACCATTAACTTTAGTCAGATTTAGATTAGGTCATCATAATGGTTAAATTGGCTTGGCTTCACCAGGATCAGGGAATCTGTTGTGCAAGAAGATCATTTGGATTCAGCTTCAACTTCTCCTTTGAGATGGAAGAGATTGTGAGCATCGCTTGAACTTGGTGAGGGTTTTTTTATATTGATAGATTAAATCTTGAGTAGCACCATGCTGCTGTGGTAAGTATCTGAGCATGCTGGCTTTTCTTTTAGCTACTTCCAGTTTTCTAGTAATCGCATGATGCAGGAGTGGTTAGTCCTGAGCATGCACTGCACAGCCCAGAGTGATCCTAGCCAAGGCAAGGATCCTCAGGTACCATCTCTGCTACAGTTCTCCACGTTGGATAGCTGCAGTTCTCTTTATGAGAGCAAAAGCTTCCAAAATTTGGTAGCCCTGCCCCC
>NW_009909704.1:6420-23607 GCF_000696875.1 Nestor notabilis | reverse complement strand
AGGGAAAGTAAAATCTCATGTGCCAATTTGACCTTGTCTTTACAATAGAAAATTGTAGGCATTAGGAATAGAAAAGATGCCTGATTAAATGGCTCCAGCCACCTGCTAATGCAGGATGGTGAAGTAATCCTTGACCATCTTCATATTGAGAGTTGCCACAATTATGTTCTTCCATACTGCTACTCAGCTTGCATGCAAAGCTGTCTCATCTCCTATACTTTAGTTTACATGTAGCCTAACTGTATTTTGCTTTCTACTATTTTAAATAGCAGTGATTAAATCTATCTTTATATTGGTAGTGATGGGGACTTGAAAGTTCCTGCTACCCTACACATCTGTGACAAACAAAATATTTTTTACTTTTGACAAACACTGTTTTTGACTTTGAAATATAAATTGAAGAGCTCCTTATTTTTACATGCAGTTTCAGACCAGGATCATCTTCTTGTTTGTGGTACAAAGGGAGCAGATGAAATTGCCAGCTGGGCTAGCAGTTCAAGAACCCCCAGCACTGACCACTGTAGTTGGCTGTATACCCTGCTCTATCGGGGCCCCAGGGGAGGTATAAATAGAGGCTCCAGGGTCAGGCACAAGCTGCTCACATGGCGCTCTCACCCAGAGTTAGTTTAGGTGAGTCCAAAGGTAACTTTGCTGATTTTGAAGGAAAGTCATAGTAAAATAGACCCAAAAGCAGCAGAGAGCTGTAAGCCTGCTTTAAACAGAGCACTGTTCTTGTAGACAGAGTATTGCTTCAAGCTGCTCTTCACAGATCACGAAGGATAATGGTGACAGTTTCCTTCTGACCGATCCCTTCTCCCTGCAGTGGGCTGAGTTCCCACTTGCAGCCTACACCAGTCCCAAAATGTCCCATAAAACATGAAGTCCAAGGAAGGGTTTCCACCCTGACTCGGAAAAGAAGCAGAGGGAGCAGAATCAGGCTGTAAGGAAGGACTGCAAGGACATAGTGACAACGAGGTAGATAGCAAACATCTCTGGGTGATGCACATCTGTGTGAGAAGGACTAGTGCACGTAAGGAAAGAAAAAGATCTCTGTGACAGTGCAGGAATGTGGAAAGATGCTTTGTAAGGGTGTACTTTCCTTATTGAACATTAATTGTTTTCCATGGATACAAAATGCACTTGATGAAAGGAGTGGCTGACAAACAATGCTGTGTTCAACAGATATCAGAGAATGCAGTCTAGGTTAACTACCTGCTCTTAAAATACTTTTTTAAAAGGTGAGCATCTGTCTAAGACAAATTCTTATCTCTAAACTCCCGTTTTCTACTTCAGTGAGAGGAGGAGCAAGAAAGGAAATGAAATAGGGCAGTGAGGCCATGGTGGTTTTTTTTTCCCTGGCATCAGGCATCAGCTCTTTGCATCTCTTCCCATGGACTTTCCTCCTGGTTCCCTTCAGAAGCACAAGCAATGTCAGGAGCTGCCCACAGCTGCCTCCTGCGCTCTGAGCTTCCCAGGCAGCACCCACAACCACTGCTCCTGCTGACGGTGTTTATTTAAATAGGCAGGGAGAAAGTATTTGGTTTTGCAGAAGGCAGAGTATAGTGTAAAGTACCTCTGTGAGGTTTTAAAAAGAAAAACCACTCTGGTATTCACACCACTCTGTAACTGGGGATTACCAGTCAGATGAAGATCTTCCCAGGGAGTGGAAAGAGCAGCCTGGGAATGAAAACCCCACTTTTTCTACAAGGTGGCATTTCTCCTTCGAAAGGGTAGTTGTCCCCTTCCCAGAGCTTTATGTTTTCCCTCTAAATTAGTCTCTTCTAATGTAAGGGGTGAAGGGAAAGCGTCAACCCATCAGTCAGGGTTTTCAGATGCCGATACGGTCACATCGGCTTTTAAGGCCTTTGGGCACCCAAACCACAGAATGCGCTGGTGGTTGTCAGCAAGTCTGTGCAGCAAAGCACTGCAGTGCATGAGTGACAGGCCGTAAATGCCTATCAGGGAGGACCTGCTCTTATATCTGCTTCAGTGGCTTTATTAGCCACACCTTTCTTGTGAATTGTAAAGTGTCGGTCAGGGTGCTCCGGAGATGGTTAAAGCAAGGCGTGCTCTAATACCCCAACTTCTTTTATGTCCTAGTGCCTTGAGGTGCATTTAGAAAATGCATCCCAGTTTATGTCATGATGTAGGATTTAGCCAAGAGACATTGAACAGAGCACTGTATAAGTATTAAGAGAGCTTATCAACAGGATGTCAGTATGCATATTGTGCATGTGTATATGTGCACAAACATACAACTTGCACGTATACACATCACAATAAAGTTTTAGACCTCGGAGGTTTAAAATAACATGGTACCTATTGTTGTTTGCTATATATTGCACCAGTGTTGCTAATTTTCTATGCAGATACACACACACAGACGCTCCATTAAAACCTGGCCCTCATTTTATGAAAACTTATCCAAGAAATTCCCAACTTAGTATCCTAATTCTTGGAGCACAAATGGCATTATGGTAAGTCAGCATTTTTAAAGGGACTGAAAAAAATACATAGGTATTTTCCATTTTAGTATGTGGGAAGCTAGCTTCTGTTAATCTCTGCAGGTATTAAGCTCATTGGTATGAATAAGTTTAGTCTATATAACCTTCTAACAAGAGTAACATTTTTCTTCCATGAAACTCACTGACTATGAGCACCTTAGTCTGACAGAGGCCAGAAAGCAACACTGCTTTGTAATGTGGACTCAATTTACAGATACTATTCCCATTTTTCTGTTATTTGGATTAGGCAACTAACTGGTCTTCTTCATTAAAAGAAAAAGGAAAAAAATATCCTTTTTGATAGGTGTGTGCTTCACACTTTCAAAATTCAATAGCACAGAATTTTTCTCTAGATCAGAAAGCTGATTTAATTTGCTGCTAGGTTAAATGTTAAAGGTTTCAGTCTTATGAGGATGGATTCTCAAATTAAATTCAGTGCATTGCTTAAATTTCTAGCTGCAGTGCATTTAGCCTAATTGCTTTGGTAAGTTGGGTGCTTAGTAACTACTACTCTTCTGCATTTTCGTCTTTAAAGGCAAGCAATGAAATAAGCCTGAGGGGCACAGGTGGGCTAGCCTGCTCTTTGGGATTCACCTGTGGGGTCTTTTGATATCTCTTCCAGTCTGACCACATCCTCAGACCATGTGTGATGAGGCTGTTCTGCTGACAAGGGAGAGCATTTAAACACCTGTAGGTTTTAGCTATTTAAGCCCAAATCAGTTTTGAAGCAACAAGAAAGGCTGAGCAAAATGGTTCAGATTTCAGTCAGTTGTCAACTAAATGTGTGCACTGGGCCTTTAAGTATTTGGCCAGACACATCTTGATTGCTTAGCTTTTGTTTTCACCCTTGGAAAGTCAGCTGGATAATACCCTGTAGCCAAAGTCTATTCTGTGATGCTATAAGCAGGATGGGCCAGAGGTTGGGAGGGGGGTTGAGAGGGAGAATTAACAAAAAACAGAGGTATGTTTTTTGTAATTTATGTATTTATGTATTTTCCAATTTTTTTTGTCAGCCAAGCTATTTGCAGTCATTTTCAGTTTCCTTGCAATATTAAATATAAAAGTTATAAGAGTTAAAATGATCCCACCGATGCAATCTTTAAGGTGGGCTCTTTTTTGGGAAGAGTCACAATGTAAACACGGGGGATGGAAGCAATAGAGGAAACTTCCACCAACTGCACCGGGTAGGGGCAAGTCCCCAGTGCCTAGTTTTTTCCTCTTTGTTTACAGCATTTTTAAGGATTAGAGTTCTCACGCAACATATATGTCATTAAATGGCTGATGCTTCTTTGCACACGTTGTTGTGATGGCCTGTGGCAACCTGAATTAATTGTTTCAGTAGTTGATGGTGGTTACTAGCCATAATTATTATAATTTGCATTTATAAAAACTTCTTTCATGTAAGGATCTCAAAATGCTTTTTGCTTTTGCTCACATTTAATTAAGCTTCACAACATCCTGTGAGGTAGGTGTCAAGAGTGTTGTTATATCAATTTTTACACAGGTTTCTCTAAGAAAACAAGGTCACTCTCTAACAGACTGGTATTTGGTTCACATCACACTTGCACAGGACGGAGCAACTAGCACAGCTGCTGGAATTAGGGGTGCCGATCTAGGTCACTTTGCATCTCCCACATAGCTCTTGCTGCTGCCACGCTGTGTGGACACATGCACTAAGCCACCACAAACACAGTCAGAGCAACCTCAGTCCAGATTTCCAGTCTGAGAGGGCCCTTTCTTTCCCAGAAGTGCCCCAGCAGCACAGAAGTCTTGGGAAGGAAAACAGATAAGCATCCTACATATTGCACAAGATGACATAACCCATTCTGCAGAGGTTTGTTCTTTCTATAATTTTCTACCTTATTTAAGCCTCTCTTCGCAATCTGCACACAGCAAGTCATTTCTACTGCAGCCAAAGCCAAGAAACTAGCTGCAAGCAACATAAAGTTACCCTTTATCAGTCACTTGCTTGTTCTAGAAGGGGCTGCAAACACTTCATCTCCACCCTCTTGCCAGCCTTAGACCCAGCCTTATGGGCAGTCAAAACTTCTGAGATCTACTAAATCCTAGATTACCACTTGACTGTGGTATTAAAAAGTGAGGATCAACTGAAGCGAGATAGACGTGGAACTTGAGGGGACAACAGGAGACAGTTTTCAAAAGCTCATTTCTTTCCTTTTCAAGCATATGACGGTGTTGTTTAAATTGAACGTGGCTCTCTGTAAGCTCTGTTGATCACTATACTAGCCCTAAGGAACACAGGTCTAAGTAAATGTTGCAAATTGAGTAAGAAGTCCTGGGCTATACCTTCATGAATTCTTTACCATGCCCATCAATTTATAAGGGCTTGTTTACACGTGGCAGTGACCAGATTAGCTATTTTGAAAGAATTCTACCCGTGGATGCACTTACTCCAAAATAAAAACCACTTTGCTCTTCTAACTTAAGTGGACTTACAGTTAAAAAATGGTTATTCTGAACAACATGAGACAGAAAGTATTTGCTTCCTAGAGTAGACCATACAAAAGAAATACTCTGAAACAAGCTGTCTGGCTGATTTCTCATGTTGATGCTTTTTCAGGCACTGACATAGTCACACAGTCGTCAACAACCATTTTGCTTTCAGTGCATCCTTTTCCCAAAGAGAGCATGCCAGTCAGGTTGTCTTTGTCAAAGGTCTTTACCTGACATTATTTCTGCTTAAACTATCAGCATGAAATATTTATTCCTGCTTTGTCTGACACCAAAAAGCGCTGATGGAGCACAAAGAGAAGAGACTTCAATGTGTCCTGCTCCATTCATAGCAGATGCAAGTGGCAGCAGAGGCTTTGTCCTGACTTCTTTGGAGGAGCATCCCAGTGGAGCCCAGGGGAACTCGGTCCCGTGCCCCACCTTAAGCATGTCTGGAGCACCCTTCAGGGATGATATGGCTCATCCCTGATTCTTTTTAGTTCCCTTAAGTCAAGGATTTATCCTGGTCCATGTTTCTCTTGTGGGGGAAGGAATGCCTGGCAGTGAGAGGAGAAGGTCTGGCACAAGAACTTACATAATTTCATTTTACCTGATGCTGTCTACTTCACTTTCAGCAGAAATAGAAGACAGTTATTGTGCTAAGCCTGAGTTTTATGAAGCTTTTTTATGCTTTTCCTCTCCTCCAAACTTGTCCATGTCTACTGCTGCACAGAAAATAAAAATTCAGTAGTGACTGGGACTTGGGAGAATACAATGCCATGGAAATCATGGCATCAGGCCCACAGAGAGTTTTCTTGCAGCTACCAGAAAAACCTCAGTAACTTCAAATCACTACTTTTGGGGTCTGTTTCTTTTTTTGGAAGGGGGGAGCTAAAATTTCTGCTTGTGTTACCTCATATTGCAGAAAATGAGACTTGATGGGTAGTGTAATATTCTCTTTGGACCTCAATCACTCCCAAAGATTCAAGATGAACTCTACCTGCCCAGGCACCAGAGTCAGTGCCCCAGGGAATTTCTTCATATCTAAAGGATATGCAGGATGTGTACTTGCATGCCCTTGCTGCCTCTCAACTCCAGCTGTACATGCAGTTTTGCTTTAGGAACCTGTACCTCCAGTATTGCAATATCTTTTTCAGTCTCTGTCATCAAGAGTTTAAATACAGTTCAGATCAGTGTTAGTGGCCCAGCTCCAAATGAGGAGAACTGCTCCAATTCGTTATCTTGACAATTAACTGGTCTGAGGCAATTCCTTTTTGAGAGAGATACAATTAGCTAACTCTTGAACTCTAGCCTTGCTCCAGTGCTATGACATAGTTATGCACCTGCTCTAAAAGTGTTGATACTACGACTAAGGTTTTCCCACCTGTAGATGTAATTCCTGCACTGAGATTCCTTCCTACAGCTGTGCTGTGCTGTCCTTGTGCCGCTCTCATACCACACTGGAGCATTGGATAACAATACAGAGCTCATTTGTAAAGGACTCTGACCTCAGCTGATTAAAAACAGGCTGTCTGAAGACCACGGTGGTCTTGTATATAGTCTCTAGGGAAGGGTCAGTGCTTGGGTCCTTGTCACAAAACCACCAGAAGGTCCTGGCACAGAGAGTGTTATGTGAAAGAGACACGTCACCAGTTATCCCATCTTCTGTTTTCAGTCCAGCTTCCTGGTCCTATGGAAAAAGGCAGCTTTCCTACCCCCAATCCACTGCATAGAAAACAGCAGCTCATGCAGACCCAAAACAGGTTTTCTTTGGAAAAGAAAGCATCCTTCTATTTTTTCTTCCTGGGATTTAGGCAGGAATTTCTAGTTGGAATCCCTCAGTCCTTACACACCTAGTGAAAACTGGGTTGCCATCAGGTACAGTACCCCTCTCATGACCTGAACAGGAAATGCTTGAGGAAAGGCAATGACCTGCAGCCTTGTCCTGGTTCCCCTCACCTCCAGGCCTGGAGGTGCATCTCCCTTCTGTCTCTTTCTACCAAATAATGAAAATACATCCACAGCTAGACATTGTTCTTCCAAACTGTTATGGACAGATGCGCTTCTTGTCCATTTCTCTATGGAAAACAACTCCTTCTCCTCCTCCAGCCATAGCTCACCCGTGGGCATCGTCTTCCCTTGCACCAGAGCTCCCAGGTGCTGAAAGATACACCATTCCCTGTTCGGGATAGAGGTGCCCTGCAGAAGGCTTGTGTTTGCCTAGAGCCTCTTTGTATGGACTATGTGTCTGGGAGTTTCCTTGAGCTCTTCTTTGAACTCCAAGCCTTCAGTATCCAAAACATTTAACCCTCAATTTCTTTTCTGCTTTATCAGTTTGGCCAGCTTCCAGCTGGCAGCATTCATTTGCAGGCTTCCATTCTGCATCTTGCGTTTGTAGATGTATTTCTCTTTCAATTAATCCCCTGAAATGGTTTTCTTCTCCCCTGAGCCTGCCTGCCTCCAGTCTGGCCGGCACATATACCTGCTCTGGATGCCTGAAGGGCAGAAGCCGGGAGCAGAGGCGCCCGGTCCTTGGGCTGGAAGTGCCAAGCAGAGGGTGTGCCCCATACATGGGTGTCACGAAGAGCAGCTGAAGGAATATGCAAGTTCGGCAGTGCCTGCTTTGCCCGTTGTGGGTTGGGGCTTGCAATGCCAGAGGCACTTTTGCTCTGTGCAGTCTTTAGAGCATCACTTACAAATAATCAGGTCTTCCCTGAATGTTTTTGCAGAGATGCTCTGGAGCATGCACCCGTATTTCCACTTCTGCAGCCTCAACCCAAACAATGGGAATGTCTCTGCTCACCAGCACCTTTTGCCCAGCTTTCCTTTAGAACAGGTATTTCTAGGTAGTCACTTAAAATGAAAAAAAAAAGAAGTCCTGGTCTAAAGTACCACTTACCAAACAAAGAAAATGCCTAGTCACCAGGAATGTCCTCCCTCCCGTGCCTGCTATAATTACTGAGCAATAGCAGCCTTAGGTTGCTCGTCCTGTGTCTTGGCAGTGCAGCTTGTTAACATGCATCTGCAGAGGCAGAGGAGAGCCGCTTGCTGGCTGCCAAGATTACAAGGCAAACTTCACATGGTTTCAGGGAAACCAATAAAATCTAGAGGTGCAAGATCTCTATTGCTGGGACACTAGTCAAGCCTTTGAAGTGAAAGGGACTGGGACTGAAGCAAAGCCTTGGTTATTCAGCCTCTTTCAGCAAGGCGTCACAGCTTGGTCCTGCTACATCTGGATCATGCTGTAAAAGACACACCTTTTAAAAAAAACAAAATTAAATAATATTGGCACTGCTAAGGTAGTTCCTAAGCAACATGATTACTTCAGCTCCAGGGAGATACCAAATCAACTATTCAGCCTATATAGTGGTTAGCTTAATTTTGTGTATGATTTTAGCAGAGCAAATGAGTAGTAGAGGTTGAAATCTCAGCCAGAACTAGTGAAGACTTGGCGTTTCCATTTGCAGAAAGTTTTAAAGCCAGGGTTCACTGCAAGCTGCAGAAGTCTGCTAAGTGAAGTGTAACCACTATGCTAAAAATTGAGGAGTTGTTTATAGATGTTAACTACTTCTTTAGTTTTATCACATCATAACTTTTACTTTAATTCCTACATTTCCTGTCACACCCACTGAAACAGTTTTGCTGCTGCTAATACACCTAATATCCCACTAGTGAAATAATGACATGTTATGCTACCATTAAGGGCTGCTTCTACTTAGTAGTGATTGAAGTGCCTTATCTTCTCAGGTATTGAATTGTTAAATTACAACACAAATGGGAGATATTCTGATTTAATGTACCTTTTCCAGCTCCCTCAGCAGTAACAGCTGTTCTCAATGAGTTTCAAGAGTACTATAAAAGCAATATTTTGACAATTTATATTTGTCAAATTAAAACGTGTCAGCATTGGGAATTAACATAACAACACAAAAATAATCTAAAAATAAGAAGCTGTGGAAAACTAGACCAAAAGAAGCAGAGAAGTTTAGTTACAGTTTTACACACACACAGACAAAACTGTGTGGTGTTTGTTGAAACTAAACAATTCTATTAGAATTTGTTTCTTTAGAAAGACATTTTCTGGAGAAAATTGAAGCCAAAAAAAATTGCTGAGGGTGCTTGAGTCAGCAATGGAAGTTCCCACTAATTTTGATACCAAAAGAATTTTACCCAGTGGTTTTAGAAATACCTGCGTGTGGTTTGAGAAAAGCCAGGGTAGAGTTAAGTTGGAGCAACCAGATAATGTACAAGATCAAGCTCAGTATCATGCCTCCTGCAGCCATCATTTGTCTCAAAGTTAAAAGAAAAAACACAAACAAAAAACCCCAACGAACTCGCAAAAGCTCAAGAGTTTGATTTCAACAGCTCAAAATAAAAAATTAAATTAAAAAAAGTTAATGCATAATAAAAGGAGATAGATACAAACTTATTCACATGGAAGTAGCTATTTAAATGCCTAAAAAAAGTGTGATACTTTAGGTTATTATTAAACTATACTGTTTTGCAACACTTGCTTTGCTTAACCATTTGCATTTCTTCAGTTTGTTTCTTTCAGAAGAACCCTACTATATACTTTCTTTAAAGAAAAAGAGCAGTATGCCTGAAGTCTGTGTGGTTCACTAGGAGTTCATTGGGATATATTTGCAACTCCTGAAGCAAAAAAAAAAATGGTATTTTATCTTTAGAAGGAGTTACATTTTTTTGAACTTATTGAATTTTTCAAAGATCAGCATGAAGACTTCTGATTAAATGCTTGCTTCAGCGTTTTACAGGCTTCCTGTGTCCCTGTTGCCTAAGGAGGTCGTACATTACGATTGCTCTGTAAACATCAGATTGTACAGAATTGGTTCTGCATACCATGCCAGGCACACAAAGAAGAAGTCAAATAGCTTATCTCTCGCTTATCAACTAGTTTATTTTTCATGCCCAAAAAAAGGATGCATTTTTACAAGAGCAGCTGCTACTTTCTAAATAATTTAATGGCTTCTGTTAAGTGGAGCTGTCAATTTTGCAAACAATAGTAAAAGAAGGTTTTAATTTTACCATGTCATTGCACGTTTTAAAATGCATTTTTATCCCTAGAAGTCCAGAGGAGGATACTGGAGAATGGAAACAGCTTCTGACTTGCAGACACAAATCCAAAAGAGTATAGATACGGTTAAATAATGACACATACGTGAGCAGGGAAAGGAGATCTCATCAGCTGTGTATGGTGTTCAGAGAGCATCCTGCTCTACATAGGATGCTTTCTATGTAAAGCATAGGAAAACTTTTACTGGACTTGTAAAGAAACATATTTGGCTATTTCAGACAATTGCTAGATGTAGCAATAGCAGCTACCAGCAAATTTTGGAAATGCAGAATGCACATTGTGTGGTTGTGTGTGTACAATATTATGGTAATACTGATCATGACGGATGGGATTTTGTAGATAAAGATTTTTAGCACAATATAATTCATACTATTGCATCTAATAAATTTCTTTAATGATGAGACAACATTAGCCGTGATACCAACTCTTGAGTTTTTAAAATTCAAATTCAGATTCAAATCTCTAGATCCTCACATGATAGGCAAATCCTAGGCTAGAATTAAAACCAGCAAGAGTTTATTGTGCAACAAGCCAGAAGAAGATTCCAGAATACCCAAATACAAAACATTAGGTGCAACTTGTGATACCTCCAATGTTAGCAGAAAGTCAAGTCTTTATTAAGCATCAAACCCCAGCCAGAGCTCTTACCAGATGTGAGGACCACCACCCTCTCACAGCTCTATGACGCTGTTGCCAAAATGCTTCCCTTTTTAATTAAGTGTAGGATATGTTGCCTCTGGTTTGGGAAGGGCTGTGTTGTTTAAACAGTATTCCTTGCGCATTTGTTTTTCCTGCTATAGCATTTCTCACAGGGAACACAGTCCAATGTCCCACAACAAAAATGTTTATTTCTTTACTCTAGAGCTCGTATCTGATGGGTTTGTGGCTTTGAACCACTCCTGGCATCTGATCCTATCTAACATTCTACTGCAACACTGCAGTTGTATACCCCGACTAGAATAGGTTCAATCCTCGTAACTTGAGGTCAGTCTCAGATATTTAATTTAGATATGAAAGTGCAAAGAAATCTATTTTCACTCCTGTGGCTAAGAACCCCCCCTCATTTCCCAGTTCTGGCTACAAATGTGCTTGTGTATGACAGACTGCTCTGTTTTCCAGGGGTTTCCTATGAATCTAGTAGTATTACTTAATAAGGTATAGCTGTGCTGCATCCACAGAGCAAAAATCAAAATCAGTGTTGATAGTTATAATTGCCCATAGCATTCATATATTAGAAGTATGCTACATGAAGACTGGGTACCTCCAAGTTGTAGCCCACTCCGTGTTACAAAACAGCTAGGTCCCACCAAAAGCATATGCATGAGTTACATTGAAGTGATTGATATGAGAAGTTTGTGATTTATTCACATCTGGTTCTCAGCAGGTATAATAAAATACAAATTAATAGTATGATGGAGAGAGATCAAGACAAAGCAGCTCCAATCCTATTTTTTTTCTTTTTTTCAATATGCACTCCTTTCTTAGCATCTCTCAGGGTTTTACGCTCTGAAACGCCACTGACTTGGAGCTAGATCAGCCTCAGGAGTGATCACTAAGGAGAAGCCATAGGCATCATATATTGATGAAAGTTTGTAACTTTAATGGGCAAGTTCTGTAGGCCTTGGACATTACTGAGCAGGTGGAAAAAGAGAGGAAAATAAGATAAATTACACCAGCTTGACTCACACTGTATGTCTTAGCTTTGACATTTAGAAAACACAAAGGTTTAACAAACATTTCCCTCCTTAAAAGGTGAAGAGGAAGGCTCTTCAGGACGAAAGACTTGGTTCATAGGTGGAAACATGGCAGTGACAACTGTGCTCCCAAGCAGAGGTAGTCAAAGTTTGTCCCACAAGAGCTGTGGTGGATTTTGCCCACACAACACATTAGTAGGAATTTTATTTAAGCCCTTTTGAAGAGTTCTTCATGCCTATCAAAATCAGTTTCTCCTTTTTAAGTTCTCCATATTGCTAATGTCTTTCTCTTGGCTGCTCACTCTGCATCAGGCTCCAAGAAGAGGTCTCCAGAGAAACCTACTTTGCTTGCCTTGGAGTTGAGTTTCCTAGATGTAGAGCATTGTTCCTACACCTTTTTTTCACCTCCTTTTCTTCTCTCTGGATTTTTTATTCAAGGTAGAGGAGAAATTGCACCAAGACCAGTTTAGCTCCTTTACTTATTGTAATGTGGTGTGCATGCTTGGAGGTGTGTTGCTCCTGACCAAGTTGGTTGTTTTCAGCAATTTCCCACATCGCTGCATGTGTGGGAAACAGCAGCACAGACAGAGAATATTAGTTACCTGAGAAAGCCAAATCAGCTGCCACACTTCGCCTTTTCTCACACCACAGATGCTAGTAATATTTTGGTACATGAAGAGTAGAAATAGTCTGCAACAGTCTGACAGTGTTAGCTTTTTAGGACTTGGAGATTCAGAAACACTTACAAGTAGATTTGCCCTCCTAAGCTGGTGGAGATTACCTTATACAGGATCTGGGAGGGCAGAGAACAAGAGGCATTAAAACAGCATTAAAAAAGGGGGGAAGCGGGGGGAAATAAAGGCAAAAGGGTCTTATGACTTTGAGAAAAATCTTTTAAAGTCTTTATCTGTAACAGGATTTTTTTCCTTAATCCAAACTCTGCTGGCCTGTGGTTTCATTAAATTCTTTATTTAAGTCTCACACCTAGAATATGCAATTCCTCCTCTATATTTTTAAGTGGTTCAGGTATTTTCAAACAATTTCCTTCCCCAAAAGGCTCAGGCTGGAACTTGAGAATTGGAGGCCCTTCCTTCACCTACTTGAAGACTTCAGGTCTTGATTGTGACCCAAATTATTTTGAAACAAAGCTAAGAGAAGTCTTTATTTTTAAAGGAAGGAGTTACACATACCCTTGTGGGGAACAGTCCAATAGTAAGACTTGAATCTGTGTGGCAGCAGTGGAATACACACAGCAGACTTTGGCAGCCAGCTAGACCTTCTGTATTTGACAATTTAGAGAAGGCATTTCCTCCTTGCTAACTAAAGCCAACACACACTCACTCACTCCCTTCCAAAGACTCTTAGATATGTTATTTTTGCTGGTCGTTAGCTACTTGTGCTCCTTTTCAAGGCAAAACTCAAGGGTAAGCTGTATAAGCATATGGTTTTCCATTCAATTTTATCCGTTACAAAAGAGGACATCTTATTGACATCTAAGTTGTCAACTTGATTGGTGCTTTTAAATTAACTAAGCCTGATACCATATCTTGATTCATCTTAACAGAGTTTCTGGGGCAGTCAGATGAAGAAGACCCATCTCAGGAAGCTTTCATTGACCGATCTTCAGAGCACGAAGGAGAGCACAGTCCACCTGCTCCCTCTCTGGCCATCAGATCACCAGTGCAGAGCTGCTCCCACAGGTGAGCAGCACAAGAAAGGGCACATGGGCAGCTTGTGTGTCAATCAAAGGTGTTTTGTAAGGCCAGGGAAAATCCTCTATTTCCAAACAGAAAGTGTGAAGGAGGAGCAGTTAACTAGAATACTTTTGGAGTGTAAGTTTGATACTCTGAACGTTCCTGGCAATCTCAGTCGTCATCTGCATCATGACTGTAAAAACAACAAAACATGAAGACTCTAAGCAGGAACTAAGGAAAACTTGGAGGCCAGAAGGACATGGCATGGGCACAAAGCAATCTCCATTTTCCAGTTAAACCATTTAGGCAAATACAGCCTTCCTTGATGAATGTGCAGAAGAGAAAAATACAGTAATGGAAAAGCAGCAAATTAACAACTACAGTAAACAGAACTTTTAAGAACTTAAATCTTTACAGATTTCTGTAAGGTCATCATTAGCCTGTGATCAAATCCCTGGGATGATCTTTCCAGAGTGTCCTTCTTCCAAAGTTGATTAGAACCTGGAACTTACCTATTTTGAGAGAAACAACAGGTCTGACAACTGTTGGGATTTTTTTCAGTGCTTTTATTGCTAGTGAACCAGTGCACCACCTTGGAATGGCTGGGAAATTAGAATGAAACAGCTCTTCTGCAAAGATTAAAAAAGCATTTGTTTCTCTTATTTTTCTTTATTCATTCTTGATAGAAAATAAACAATTATTTTCTCCCAGTGAGTATTTAGGTACACTTACTTTTATTTTCTATACCTACTGTATGTAGAAACATTTTTAGGAAATCTAGTGTGAGTAAAATATTGAACTCCCACATTGACAGATCACCCTAACCATTTGTATATAACTGCTGAACACGGTGTGTGGCGAGAAACCCATTTCTTTAGCCTTCTGAAAATCTTTGTATTACCTAGTTTTCTGTCTTTTCTCACATGAAGAGGTTGAGCTTTTGCAGTATTAGATGTAATATCCAATACACCAGCTGCACACCACTAGTGAAATACTTATATACAGCCTACAACTTTTAGGGTACAGGACACTGTCTAAAGCTTTTGGAGATACCTGATGGGTTTGGAGATGGCACCTGCTTTTAAAAATATAGCACACAATTATCCTGTCTTAACTTTGGGATGGAGATGGCACCACATTGATATGGGTAAATAATAAAGACAGTAAGATCATGCTGGAGATTGTACTGACTGCAGAGAACTTCCAAGTGCTCCAATAAAAGGAGCAACTTTAACAGCACACTAGAGCAGAGGCTAATCCCAGCATGCCCTGATCCTGAGGTATAAACACGCTATCCTCCCTTCAGCTCACCTTTTCCCTCTCGGAGCTTGCTATGACTCACACATCTCTGGCAGTCCCACGTCTGCCTTCATCAGGCATCTTGGGAGAGAGATTGCACAGTTCAACTTTACTTCTACTCCCAGGCTCCCTGGCTTGACCACATTTGCCTGCACCTGCCCAGGTGGGTCACCAGAAGTTGCTGAGCCTCACAAGTGGCTCCTTGCAAGAGCTAGAGCTGCTTAAACTGCTGGGATTTCCTCAGCCTTTAGTTTGCCTCTTGCCAGGTTGGTGAATGTAAAGCAAGCTCCTCACCCATGTGACCATCTCCTCCTCCTGCTGACACCCAGTGCTTACAGCTGACCTCCCTCAGGAGAGGACTGAGGTTTTGGTTGCCTTTTGCAGAGCTGTGAGAGAAGACTTCTCAGGGTTCCCCTGGCTGGCTGCACCAGCTTGGAGCCTGCCAACGTGATCTGAGTTTTAAAGGTACTCCCTGTGACAACACCAACTGGTTGGGAAGGTCACCTGCTGAGGCATAGGTGACTCCAACAACCTCTTCTCTGTTCTTAAAGAAAACCCACATACGGTTACAAGCACGTAACTGTGGCTTGTGTTTTGCCTCCAGTTTCACAGTTTGTTTTCTGTAATTACATCCCATTCCAAGATTGCAGCAAACTTCTTCATGTGAAGAAATTCGTATAAAGAAAGGAAGGTTCTGAATGTTAGGAGCATACATAAATAGGGACATTCTTTGGGCAGTTATTGCAATGTGTCATCTCTCTGGCCAAGAGATTCAGCTGCCTAATCTGAGACATCAGCAGAGGACATAGTTTATAATGGGTAGGTGGTTACACAGCACTTGAGGAAATTGATCCAACATGTGAACCCCAAATTAAATCATATTTGCTTTCTCTTGCCTCAGTGAATTCACTCAAAAAAAGACAATAACAATGCCTCACTAAAACGCAGTGAAGTTTATGAAATCGCAGCTGTATGGTGCTTGCAGCTGGGCATCTTAGCGGTGCGCAGCAACATTATTATTCTAACCGATTTCCCACATCACAAATTCATATCTGACATTTCCACTGTCCACTTCTTCCCAGCCTCCAACTACTACCTGCAGTTTCAAAATCAATAATCAGGACACATTCTCACTCCTGTGAAGGCCCTTCGTCATTCGTTAGCTTGGTCATTTTTTGTTTCATTATTGACTTTCTCCATTTCACATGCTGTTTAACGCTGGTCTTCAGTGTTTATGTATTCAGCTCACCAGTGAGATAAATGTACATCCTGAATCATTTCCTATTTACTTCTGAAGTCTTTCCCCTCAAGAAAAACAAAAGAAAATTCCATTTTTGTAATATATTTACTACTGTTCTTCTCTGTTCCCTAACCGCATGCACAATACAGCCTCCTGTCTTGGCTATATCACTTCAGCCATGCTTTGTATGTATTACTGTAGGCAACTTGTTGATTTGCCTCCTCAGCATCATTTAAATCCTTGAGATATTGTCTCTGAGGACTTGATCTGTAATTGACATGCAAGCTTAGTCTTTAGCTTTTGTTTGGATCATCCCCTGTGTGTTGGCGTACCGTGACTTCCTACAGCAAATGTCCTTGCTGGTAATGTGACAAGAGTCAGCTCAGATCTGGGATCCTGAGCATTGCTCCAAATTTAACATGAGGGAATGTACTGCTGCTCTCTTTCTGACCTTCTGGATGCTCACCAGTGCTGGTGGTTCGTTTCTGTTGTTATCTGGCACAAGTCCCTCCTGGGTCGCAGATTCATCTTGAAGCTGGATCTAACTGAACAGTTTTATCTGCTTTGAGAACAGCATTGTGCCAGGTTACCTTCAGAGCTCCCTTCCAACCTAGGATAAATCTGTTCTTTGCCAGTAGAGCATCAGTGTTCGGTGTCATTAATCTTGCTATAAACCCCCCACAACCTCATCCATACAAGTTAATTTTAAGTCACACAAAGCTAGTAGTACCACTCGTGCACTTGACTTGCATGAATTCAAGTACCCAGGCTCTGCTGTCTTCTGGGTAGCAGTGGTTACCCTAATCAATGTAAGACATCACAACAGAACCGTAGAGATATTCAGCAAGTGCACTCGACAGCTGTTCTTTCTTCTTTTCCAGCATCTTTTGTTGTCTGCCTTGGCTTTACATCTTTGTACCTCCAAATCCGTGAAATCAATTGACCTACGTGACCACATTTCTAACACTACCAACCCTGCCAGACCCAGATACTGTCCCAAATCCATATCTCACTCAAGTTTTTGGAAGCTCATCTCTAGTACATACCTAGACTTTCTTTCCTGTGTTTCAGCTTTGACAGAATCTTTGTTTTGGGACAGGTGAGGCATATCTCATGAATTACACCTAAGCAGAAGCCCTGGACCCTGGCATCTGCATATGTGTAACAGAAGCCTAGTTTTCAGGCTGCATGATTAACAAATCACTTCCATTAA
>NW_009909704.1:0-6389 GCF_000696875.1 Nestor notabilis | reverse complement strand
ACCTTTCCCTAAGAAGGAAAGCTCATAGCCCGGGACAACGACAGGGACAGAAAAGGGGCAGAAAAGGCTGGAACCAAAATAATAATTCATAAAATAGTCTCAGGGTTTTATTTCTTTGAGATTTCATTCTAGGTGAAGTCTAGCTTCTCTTCTTGCCTTGGCAATCAGAAAGGAGAGAACATAGTTTGAGACTAACATATGTTTTACAGAGAAAATTGGCTTAACTCCATGACATTTCATGAAGGTAGCAATAGTGTGGCTGTCCGCAGAGAACTGTAGTCAACTTCCCAAACCAAGCATGCACACACAGAGTAAGTTACGGGCAATAAAGATTGCAGAACAACACTCCAGATAGAGGCATTTTATCTGCTGCATGATTTCTTTCACTCTAACATGAACAGGACAGTTAAATACCACCAATTCACAATGCACAGTCCAGTAAATAGTTTTACAAGACAAAGCTCTCATGTCTGGCTTATATTTACCATTGACCACTGTTATTCTTCCCTTCCATATGCCAGATATGTTATAGTCTAGCAGTTCTTGTCCTCTTATTATTCTTGTTACCTACTTATGGAAACATTTTGATCAGTATAACCCCTTTGCTGCATGTAAATGAGGAAAATATTTTCAGAAGGCATGGATGTTGTTGTTCAGAGGACCAAGGTAGCATACCGATCGTCTCAGCAATGCGTTAAAGCAACTCTTTGACTCACTGTGGGACAGCTTATTTCTGGATGAGTCAACCAGTTAGTGCCTGTGACCGTGCCAGAGTTTGGCACGTAAGAGTCAGCACAGAGCTATATGGGTGCACTCACTCCTCAGCCATCGGCATTGGTAACTGCGGTCAGTGCGTCATTCAGTCTCCTTACTATAATGCATTGTAGGTTTAAATATCTTCCACTTGTTGGTAGTGTCAGGAGGTGTATGAAGCTGGGTTGGAGGCTTTTGTTTAGCTTTTTCCATCTACCATGTCCCCATCCCCCAAGCCAGAACTACTCCTACTTTAATTGGGATATCTCTGCTTTTAATACAAGTTACTAAGTTAGAAGGCAGAAGTATATATCATCACAGTGGTTTTTTATCATAAAACTTTCATGTTGCTTATGTACTTACTTAAAATACATGTTTTTCTACTTTTCTACAAGGCTTTTATTTAAGCTCAGAAACATGTTTGTATATTTTGATTCAGTAGCATAATTGATCAAACCTCAGGAAGCATTAAGAGAAAATTGCATGACAGTCTTTCATATCTGTATATGTTGGTTATTAAAGCAGCGTAAACAGAGAGAGAATTAGACTTATACCACTGTGACCCCTTTTGTATGTTATGTAAAAACCCCATTAAGCAGATTTCTTACTTACTCCACTGTTGCATGCAATTAAACAAAATAAGCGTTCATCATCATTATGACACCTCTTGTGTTCTTCCACCATTAGTTATTATTTTCAAAAGTATTCTTTAACCACAAAGCAAACCTGGTCTTAAAATAGCAGGAATATAGGCTGAGAAATACACTCTGCCATGGGTTCAGGAGTAATCCTACAAGCTGCTCTGTCTGTCCTAGCAATTTTCAATTCCAAAGTAACTCTATTAAGAGGCAATGTGGTGTAGGAAATTCATCACGGAAGTGGAATCCAACAGCTCAGCAGTGCTAATCCTGCCTGGTTGTTGCACCCTCTCTTCTCATTCTTTGCCATTGCCCAGCCCCGGTGAAGGCAACAGGAGCTCCACGTGCATCCAGAAGGCAACATGCAGGCAAATATGTGTGGCTCTGTGCGAAGTTGCACTCTCAATTTCTGTGTTTGTAAAACTGAGATATGATGTTACCAACTTCAAAGGGTTGTTGGGCAAATTAATTAGTCAGTGTGTGTACAGCACCTTGAAAATACAAAATTAACTCTTATTAACCCATAAGTACTTGAGATGCATCAAGGTGTGTTTCATGGCCTCTCAATTCCAGACAAAGGTCCTCTTGATTAAATTAGATTGCTAACATATTAACACGATAGCACACTTGAAGAAAGAGAAGTTTGGGAAAGCAATTTGGCTTCATCACATGAGCAGCGTGTATACTTAATGGAAATTTTTCCAGCATTCACAAAACAAAGCAAAATCAATAAAATGTCTGCCAACTGTTCCACTGAAAACATTTTATAATCTATAGCGCCGAGAATCCTGAGCCAAGATAAACCAGCACTGCTGACAGAAAATACTGACAATTATTTTACATTGATTCAACTTGGCCCTGCCCAGACTGACCTTGTTTATTCATCTCAGTCTCTTAATTCATATTAACTTGGCATCAAAATGGGACATGTGGCATGTGAGCTGAAGACCCATTTTTGAATCTTAGACTGAGATAAATGTGGGGCATTGAGTACTTCCAGTGCCTTGAGCTCTTAGGTAGATTTATATGCATTAGACAGAACTGGTTAAGTTCCTTTTATCCCCACTGGGCTTTTCATGTCTGTTGACTGTGAAACTATGAGCTCGGTAGAGGTAACATCTTCTTCTAAGCCTTCGGATATACATGAAATCCTCCCAGTACTGGTCAATTTTAAAGACACATCCAAAGAGGATGGAGGGGTTTAAGCTCTTTTAAAACATAAAAATAGAAGGGTTATGGCAACTTGGCAGCCAAAAAAGCAATTTGCAGGTCTCGGCAGAATCCGAGGCTGTGTGTAAGAAAGCTGATCAAGACACTACAGAGGAGATAATGGGGTCGAAGAGCAGAAGGATCCCTCAGATTTTGCAACCAGCATAATCTGGTCTCCAGTGAAGTTTCTTAGTTTCTTTTGCTGAACCAGTAAAGCTTAGCGTGATGGGAGAGTTGCATTACTGCAGCTTAAAAATGTTTTCAGGAAAGCTGATGAGGAGAGTTGCTTTTAGTTGCTTTGCAGATGCCCAGCTGCTTGCGTAGCTATCACCTGACTGGTTGTGTGAAGACAAAGGCATAGGGAAAATCTGAGATTTTTCTTTAGTTATTTATGTTCTCATCAGTAATAATGGGCTTTTTATGGCTGGAGCGTAGTATTTGTTTTATCAAAGCCGAGTGAGATTTTACACTTGGGTGTATAACAAATTGCATGCTGCACAAAAGCATTCACATTTTCATTCTCACAACTACACCGCTGTCATATCTGAAAGCCACCCTTGAGTAAAACACTACTTGAGTTAAACATGACTACATCCATGGAGGAGGAAAAGCCATGCAAATGAGAAGAATCCCCCCCTGAGGGATTCCCAGCTGGCCTGGGAGGAGAGGTTTAGTTTATTTTCTCTGTTTGACTCATTCTTGCTGAATGCAACCCTCCCTTGGACTTTACCAGACACTTGGCAGTTTGCAGACTGCAGGACGAGCAGCGAGTCGGCAAGCCAAAATAGGACAAGATGGCCTCCAGATTTCCAGTTCCACTGCCTTGGGAATGGATTGCCTTTGCACACGCCTACATCAGCAGAGATTAATGATGAGTGAAGAAACCGGGACTAGCAAAAACAAACCAAAAAAAAGAACAAAAAACCCTATCTGTATTTTCTGTAACACATACCTGGTGTTTTCCTCCGTGAAGCTCCTTTGCAACTCGGATGTGAGTGATGGAAGTGGTGTGGGGACAGGGTTTAACTGAAAAATCACAGAAAATCAGTGCTGCCTTTTGGGTCTGACATCCTCCTCTCCCAACATCCACCCGACTGCCTGCTGCAGTGCCAGGCTCCCGCTACATGCGTTGTACATCCCCAGCCTGTCCTGTTTAACACAACTTTAATTCCTGCAAAAAACACCAGCTTTACACTGTGTCTTTGAATGACAGGATGGTACTAGAGCGACTGCACGGCCAAATAGCGATCCTAGTGACACTCAGTCAACAAACATACTGGCATCTGATAAAAAAGGAGCTACAGTTTGTAGCTAGGCAGTTACACAGGCTGCTGTGTACTTGAAAAGATAGAAAACAAACAGAAGAGCTTTGCTCTGCTATGCAATGTCTCCCCAACTCTTCAGCCCTTGCTCCTTCCCCTTCTACCACTGTGTTTTGTTTTCAAAGACCCACCAGCCACAGACAGGCAGAGGACACCGAGCGTAAGCCTGGAGTGGATGGCCATGCCGCCTCCCTGATGGGGAAACCCTTTTCCAGCAGCCAGGAAGGTAAGCAAACAAGTTTCTTTCAAATATACACAAAGGGATGAAGCTAGAAATAATGGTGATTGATATCTTGAGAAAGAATTTGGATGTAGGAATTAAAGTAAGATGGTGGTATTGCAGCGTGAGTTTGGTTTGTGTATACCTAGCAGGGAGAGGCATAAGGACTCAGCTGCCAGCTCTCACAACATAGAATATGTCAACTGATCATTGGAATCTCCTTATCTTGCAATGCAATTCACATTTTGACAAAGACAGGGAAAACGTTTATTAGTTTTGGTCATCGTTGCTCTGTTATTCAGTACGCAACAGCCAGCAGCGGAGCCTTACCAGTTACACGGCTTGTGGAACAGTGTTTTACACTACTTCTGCAAAGGGTTCTGGAGCAAACAGACATGTCTGTTCTGCTTTGGCAGACTTTGGTGTCTCCACTGTAGCAGAGATGAAGTAGTGCAACAGTATAATAGAGTAGTCCAGCAAGAGAAAGTCATGGTTAAAGAGTTGTCCTGTGAAGTCAGCCGGGCAGGTATATGTAAGAGTATTTGCGTAAGGAGTGAGATGAGGATTTTTATCTTCTGCCTTGTCCAGGTGTCCCATCACTGTACTGACAGGTATGTGGGAACTGAGCCAGTCTCCAGGCACACTGACATGGAAAGTCGAGGCATAACTGCGAATCCTATAGGCACAACTGAAATAGATAGTTTCAAACAAACCAGCTACAGGTGTGCTTCCACGTTACAGTGAAGCTGAACTAGCAACTTGCCGCCATCGAAACGGAAAGGTCCTGCTTCCCCCTTACCACCTTCTTTCACCCACATTCATGGGATCACACAGGGGGCTGCCACCATATTAATCCAACCAAAAAAAGATTGTTTTCTTTCCTGTCGGCTTTTGCCCATCCTCTGAACAAAACTGCTTTGCCTGGAGACCAGAGAACACCACAGGCAGCACCAAGTGAGGGGCAGAAGCACGTTGCCTGCAGCAGGACTTTTTTTTGATGTTGGCAGCTGTTAATTCGGCTCAAGCTGTAACACGAAGCCTCATCCTCAAGCACCTCCAGCAGCAACCTGACAGCACATGGGCTGAAAAGCCCGCCCAGGACACAAGACGAGCACTCAGACAGGCAGCTCCACCACCCCACAGCTACCTGGCTGCAGGTAGAGAGGTGTGCTGCAGGCACAGCTCTGTCTCAGTGTGTGCATCCCACTCCTGCAACAGCTCCCCACCGAGCTGGGATGATGCAGGAACCCCGCTCCATCGCTGGCCTCATGTCTCCACGCTGACCTATCCACAAAAATCACTTTTGCTTTAACTCAGTGTAGTGTTTGAGGGAATATTCGTATCCCACATGTATGGACTTGTATAAACAATATATTAAAAACTGCAATTCATCCATTGAATAACAGGATATAAAATAGCTGCGTCCTATCATAAAAGTGAAAGAGTTACCTAATACCATACCCGTGTGTGTTTGGGTTTTTCAGCGAGTTACCTGGAATGTAAATAACATGGTGATCTTTCTTTCTTGCAGGAAATTTGAGAGCAGTTCCTCCAGAGCAGGTAACCTGTTTCTGATTTATTTTTTTATTTCTGCTTATTATTATTTACTCTATTTTGCAGCTTCCTGAAACTCCCCGAGCCTGTCCCTGCAAGCTGTCTGCCTGCAGGGCTCTTGCTGAAATTGGTAGAAATGCTTGTATACCGCACTGCTAGAGCGGGGCTTCGTCTGCAGCTTTGAGCTGAGCGCAGCGCATAAAGCTTGAAAATTATTATTATCTGATGCCTGTTGGATAGGACCTAAGAAAGAACTTATTGTCCTCCATCAATGTTCATCTTTCTTACACAAGCTAGCCGGCGCTCGTATTGACGCTTTCAAGCGTGAGACCACAGTAAAGAGGGGTGAAATACTACCCTATGGTTTCATGATTGCTTTAAGCTGATTTTAAGGTGCTGCCAAAAAAGGTGGACCATCCCTTCCCTCACCACCAGCCTCCAGTCCTATGTCCTCCTCCCTCTTCCGCACTGGCTGGGGTGCTCGCACACTTCCAGCATGCAAGAAGCTCACCAGAGCAGGAGGAGAGAAGACTTCAGTATGGGGTTTTAGACCCTACCTTTTCCTCCAAATCTATCAGCTATCCCCCATCTTTGTGGGGTTATTACCTCCTGTCCTGGTTTGGTGCCCCAGGTGGTTGGGTATTGGTGGGGGTGCGTATAGAGTACATACATAGGGCGAGCCTGTCTCCAAAG
>NW_009909703.1:0-227 GCF_000696875.1 Nestor notabilis | reverse complement strand
CGGACAGCACCAGATCCAGGGATGGGGAGGAGATAGAGGGGGGCTTCATGCACACAAAGATGACACTGCTGATAAACAGGGAGACCACAGTCAGGTGGGTGAGGCATGTGGCATCCCTGCTCAGAGGGGATCCTCAGATGCTCTGAAAACCTGCACATAGGACCCCACCATGAAAACAAAGCAGCCAAATGATAAGCAGGCACCAACCACAAGAAGCCCAAGTTCCC
>NW_009909702.1:1317-21286 GCF_000696875.1 Nestor notabilis | reverse complement strand
CCTAACTATTCTATGATTCTATGATAAATGAAAGCTACCTCCATAGTAGTATGTTCAAGGGATCCAGCTTGTCAAAATGAAAGACGTTTTCAAGTGTACAAGCTGTCAGGTCTCCTAGTAAACCAGAAGAGTATATCGAGGAAGTCATACAGGCCAAATCACAAGAACAAAAATCCATGAAGATTTTTGTCATCATTGCTGCTATCACCTTCCAGTTAGACTCTTCTCTGAGCTGCCTTTTGAGGTAAGGTCTCTCTTTCACCCCGTTTTGGAGAAGTTTGCCTTGCCATTTAAGAAACTAAATTAGGTAACGTAGATTCTCCATGTCTCTTCCAATTTTTCACAGTTACACTGACTGCTCATTTATTAGATCACTTAACTCAGAGCTTTTCGTTCTGATTCTATTTATCTCTCAACATTGAAAAAAAATAAACTTTCACCTGCATTGGGGGAGTAAAGAGGGAGGGAAACGAAACGTGGTTAATTTTATTGTGCATAAACCTATTTGTCAAGCAGTAAGCAATATAGTTGCTTTTTAGTTTGCAGTACTTGGGAATACAGTGTAACTACAAGTGGCAAAAGAAATGCAGAGGAGTGGCATTATTTCTGAAGGTATGATATGAAATTGGATTCTTCAGACTATTTGTGACAAGCTACTGCATGCCACTTACCACTAAGTGAAAGAAATACTCAAATTCCACATGTACTCAGATACTCAAAACCAACATATGTGGTAGATCAAACCAATGGCTTTTTACGTCAACTATTTAGAATGACATAGAGATTTAAAAAAAATCTGCAAAGCATATACATAGGGTACAACTCTCAGTCATGAAAAACATAAGTGATTATAATTGAACTGCTTTAGCCTTTTTAAGTTAATTCAGGCACACAGTTTGCAGTAGATAACTCATTAACTTTGTCTCAGTGGGTTACTTGCTACCCTAAATCACGAGTTTAAGAAATTGTGACAGAAGTAACTATCCTTCCAAACCAGTGTTCTTGCAGGTGAAACAAGGACAAAGCAAATATATGAGAGACATCTTTTCACCGGCTTTGCTCTGTGAAAATGGGAGCTTAGAATCAGCTCACATGAACAGGTACAGATCAGAAAAGTTTATTGTTTTCTTACAAATATTTAGAAGGAAGTTAGCATCCATTACCAAGTTTGCCTGGACAGCTCAGGTTCTCATAATATGGACTCATTCTGCCACAAAAAATGCTCTGGAAAGAAGCTAAAGTGAGGGTCAGATTCCCCCATTGGGTTACAGCTTACTTGTTTTTCCATCTCTGCTAGTCTAGGGAAAATGCGGCCCAACTCAGAGCACAGTTCAGGAGCTCATGTGTCAGATATTAGTGCTCCAGGAATCAACCCTTCTATCTACCTGGTTCCCTGGCACAGGTTATTCTCTTTTGCTGAAATGAAACAAGATTTCAATAAATCTAGTCCTGTCTTCACAGAGAGAAGATGAGTGTTCTCACATGAGACACCATAAAGCTAGGAGATGTTTAAACATTAGGAAGTATTACACTCTGTCCTTACAGACACAGCCAGGATGATCCAAGATAAATCAATGTAAGGATCTGGGCAGGGGTTGCAAGGTACAGCAATTACTTTGGGATTCTCTTAGTAACCTGAATACACATGAAGTCAGTTATTAGCCATTGATTTTGTAGCTAACACAGCAAATTCTTCTCCTGCATAGTCTGTTAAGAGCAGATACCACTTGTCGTCTTATGATATATAGCTTCCCCACACTTGTGGGGAGGGAGGCACAAGGGGATGTGTGGAAATAGCAACACTCACCAGAATCTTACTATCTTACTCAACTTCAGATTCTGAATGTTTACTTAGAAGACAGCCACAGAAAAATATACTTATTCTTTAAATCTGGAAATTAAATCTTGGCCTCTCAAATTCAAAGGTTTTACTCTCTTAGTATATCTTTCATCATAGCTAAAGATTTATCATAGATGGGGAAGAAATGGACTAAAGGTTGTAAGTTTTGTAGGTAAGTCAAACTGCCTTCTACTTTTATTTTGTCTCTGACAACAGCTAGCCCATTCTTTACGAAAGAGGATAAGAAATAAGGATTAATATAAGGTGATCATTCTTCAAGTATAGCCTCCATCCTGAGAAAGCAGTGCCTTAAGGTCATCATGAAGTAAGGGAAACATCCAAATAATTATATTTAATGATCACTGACGGACCTGGTATCCATAAATTTGTCTAACTGTCTTCAAACCACTTGAAACTGTAGCCTCTACCTTAACTTACACTGTGTAAAACAGCTCTGCATTTAATTTGTTTTAAACCTGCTGTTAATCATTTCATTACTAATGAGTTACTCAGAATTCAAGGTATGAATTAAGCATTTATACAGTGGTGAAACAGCTTTGTCCTGTTCATTCTCTATTCCTCTTCCAAACATTTCCAACATCCTGGGGGCTATGAGCTCAGTCCTCACTGCCCTACAAACACACTGTAGGAATCTAGGCAAAAAACCTGAACAAGTTTCATTATGATAGACACATTAGTGTCATAAGAACTGAGTGAGATAAGTCCTTACTCTGTATAGAAGATTTTATGAAGATTCACTTGTAAACCATGATTTAGATCAGATTTTAAAAAGAACTATTTTTATTCTGAGCAAGTATTTTATTTATATTGTAAGCCACAAGGATCTGAGATTAGACAGTGGGTCTACTTAGTCTACACTTGTATGGCTGCTATAGCATAGCTTTTCTCATAATATCTGGTGTCCTGGTTCAACACAGTAACATGTATGGTCACATACCTGGGTCATTCTATTCCTGGAAAGAAAAAAAATGATTTTCCAAAGTTTATCCTGTTTCTGAATTACTGGTTGTATATTTTTAAAAGTTTATCATCCTTTCAGAAGCTTTTTCCTCTTGTATTTTTCACGCAGAATTTCAGAACTAGCTTGGAAAGATTATGCAAGCAATGCCATTAAGCTCACAATATGAAAATAAAGTAATTTGTTTGTGTGACTGATGGTCACAGTGCTCTCCCAAGATGTGACTAATGCAAGCTAAAGAGCAGTGAGGAGACGTCATTAAGGTTGTATTGATTTCCTTTGAATTCTAGATGATACATCAACAATCTTCTCTACTTCCACTTGAAAATTTTAATTTAAATAACCAGAACCAAGCAGTCAATCATCTTCTTCCCTTAGAACTGAGACCATTTTGCACTGATGAAACAGAAACCATAAAGCCGTTCTGTGTTATTCATGCTATTAGTAACATTCAGACAGTCACATTATAGTGCACATAAATGAGCAAGAGATACACTACACAGAAGGTATTTGAATGGTTCTGCTGCTGCCTGACAGATCAAGAAATTGGATAGAGATAAATGCAATTCATCTTTTCATGAAGCAGCAAGATGCAGGAAGTAATATGTATGCATGTGAAAGAGAGAAGAGAGGCAGACTATATGTGTGTAGACTTTGCTAAAATACTACAGTGAAAACATAAGCAATGCAGACTTTATGTCAGAACTCTGATTTGGACTACAAGAGTCTAAAAAGAATGAATGTATTGTGGGACAAAAATCTCCCACGTTTTATGAAAGCTGAATTTCACTTTGCCAAGTACTGTACTTGCTTTTGAAAGCTACAACTTCCAGATGAAGACAAGAAAAAATATAATTCAGTGTTGTATCCATTTATGAGAGTGTCTCCAGGACATGGGTGGTCTAAAACTAAGTCAAAGTGATACTTCTTCCTCTGTGTCATATTCAAAGATGATATATTTTCACTCTCTTCTTTGGTCCAGCAGGGACCACATCTCTCTTGACATAAGATGATAAAATTAAACTAATTTATTTGTTACTCAGACTGATTGTCTGAGGATGTCCTTGACATTTATTTTTATGTGCAATTGCACATAATGGTCATGCTCAGGATGGGTGCTCTTACTAGCCTCAAACTACTTAGAAATTACAGCTGTTTTCTTTCGTAGTTCATTCAAATCAACTTGAACTGGTTGCTGAACAGGCGCAAATCAATCAGTATCCTTTGAGGCACTTGTGGCTTGTGCCCTGCGACACTCTCCTCCCATGATTTGCATTGAATACATTTTAACAACATTCCTGACTTTCTCATCTCCTTAGTAAGTCGATCACTAATTAATCGAATACTGATTTTGATTGGAGGCATTCCTCATTAATATGAAAGACAATTAAAAGACCTTTAACTCAAGCACCACCTGTTCTTCAAATAAAACTGTGGGGCAAAGCTCCCATTTAAAAAAAAATAAGAGTATTATATTAAACTCACAGATACATTAATGTAGACAGAAACACAAAACCTCAGGAGCAGTACTTTTGTAATACTTCACTGCAGGAACGCAATAAGCCTGCAAATTCAAGAGCATCCAAAGATAAAAATTGCTTGCCAACTTCAATTCACCATGTTTTGCTCACTTTCTCACAAGACTAATGCAAGCATACAATCACTCTGACACCATTCACAAACAGGCAAAGTGCAAAATAACCTCAGGGTTATTACACTGTGCTATTATTTAAAAAAAAAAGAAAATCCCTGCATGAGCTGCATTAGTCTGACACTCATGGAATGTTTAGTATTTGTTTCATTTTTAAGCAGAACCTTAAGAAAATATGTTGTCCAACTCCCTGATCTCTATTCTAAGAAAAGGCTTTTGCTAGCACAGAGTTAGGGCTGACCGTCATTGCACACAAAGCATTTCAGGACTGGCAATGAAAGTGACAATAATTCCCCCTCTCTACAAAGAAAAAACATTAAAAAAAAATCTGCTAAGAAGAAAATCTCAGGTTTTCTTGTAAAAAATAAGCAAAATCCAAAACCCCAGCAGCAAGTCCACTCAACTCCAGAAACTATTGAACTAGGTCATCGAGACAAAAATGTTAGACCCATATTTATATCATTTCTTAAGCAGATCAATTTCTTCAGATACTGAGTAACAGGACAGGGGGGATGCCCCATCCCTGGGAGTGTTCAAGGCCAGGTTGGACCCAGGGGCTTGGAGCAATCTGGTCTAGTGGAAGGTGTCCCTGCCTCTATGACAGCAAGTTGGAACTAGGTGATCTTTAAGGTCCCTTCCAACCCAAACCATTCTATGCTCTCAAGATTGCTGAACATCACCCCACATTTTAAAGTGATGATTCACGAAGGAACTAAAAACATTGATCAGAAGAGACTCCCTCAGACCTCCCATGAGAGTTATACCCTTAAAATTTTAGGGCCTGCATGTGTTGAACTTCAACACATAAAAATATTACCTGTGATGTACACAGATGTTGAGTAACAATTGTAAACAGCTACTTAAAAAAAAATAAATCCAGCTTGAAAACCTATTAAGAGGATTGGTTTAGTGTAAACTTTCAATGCTCTCATAAAGTTTTTTGAACCTAAGCAGATCATAAGCATAATTGAAAGAGCTGATTGAAGTTCTGATATATGAGAACATGGTTTTTTTGGTGGAACAGATGTTAAGAGCTTTATTCTATAATATGTTTACTTTGCTAAATGGCTCTGAGTTTGTTTTAAAGCTGACTTTTCTTTTTGTGCTCCAGAGTATATTCCAAGAGTAGAACCTATTTCTTGAACATATCCCAGTACTTAAAACCTATATCCTTCTAGAACTGAAAGATAAAGATATCTGGAATAATAGACATGGTTAGAATACAATAAATGCAGGAAGATGGTGTTAGTTTGGGGGTGGGTTTTCCCCCTTTAATGGTCACAACTCAATTTTTTTTCCAGCACTTGGAATATCCAGGAATAATAAAGCAATGACAACACCATTTTGAGAGTTGACTGAACCCTATGAATTAAAATAAGAAACTACATAAGCTTTCAATAACCCAATTTTACCTTCAAATTAGGTCTTAGGACTATATCATTCTTCTGATTACTAGATTCAAGTTAAAGGACATTATAAAAAGAAAACCTTTATTATCTTCTCTGCACGGCTGGCCGTTTTCTAGTCAAGCATGCTTACAGCAGGATAAAGCCATACTTTATTAAAATGTCAAATTCTATTCTGTCCTAAATTTTCCTGAACACCAAACAAGGTTTTGGAAGAAATGCCTGACCTTCAGCTGGATTTCTAACCATTTAATAAACAAATTGACAGAATAAACCAGAGAGGTACTGTACTGCACTGCAGTTTTATTTTCCTTTTCTAAAACTGCTGATTATTCAGTGGTCATAAAATAGCATTCACAGACAAAAAAGCACCAATTACATAAAATGTATATTTATTTAAACACTAAAATTATCTTAACCAAAGGCAGGATTATTGTTAAAATGAGACAATACAAGTTCTATAGCTCCATAACTTTGTGCGGTACTTTGCCAAGCCTGAAACAGCAGACATCTATTTCACAATCTAAATGCAAGCAATGAATCATGAGGAAATTCAAAATAAAAGATAGAGAAAAATAAAAACTCTAGACTAAAAAAAAAAAATATACAAATCACAGTTTCATCAATATTCATATAAAAGCTCCCAGCACAGTGAGGTCAGGATATTTGCCTTCATAAACTGCAAATAATTTTTTCATTGTAAAATACATTTGCCTGACAAGAGAGACAACAGGACCATGCAGGAAAGTTTCAGTAGAAGGAACTGTAGAGTGTATCTTGACTATACCGTCTATGGTGCCTATAATGAATCCTTTCCACTCAATGAGGAAAGATCTGTCACTCAAGTCAGATTGCAAAGTTATTCCCATGACATGAGAGGAACATGGAGAAGACAATGGAAAAAGAAAAAGTCATGCAGGTTCATTTTAACTGACATGTGAATGCGCAGAAGTACAGGAAAAAAGGAAAATAATGTCTTTTCACCTAAATCCTGACAATCTTCTCTAGAAAATTTATTTTCATTTCAGAAGGTATATCATTGTATATCACAACAGTGCTTTGGGGATAAGGATCTGCTTCCACTCTTTGCATCAGCCAGGGCTGTAATGGTAAAGTGCCGCGGAACACAAGTGAAGAATCTGCACCATAAATCTGAGTGCAGAAGGATGAACCAGATTTCTCCACTGACTTTTTCTGCCAAAAATTTATACCTGAAGACCAATAAAATGCGTATCTAAGGGCACTCAATTTTTTTAAGGAGTGTAGAAATCTTCTTTTTAAAGAACCCAACTCCTATCAACAAAAAGCTAATATACCCGAAAACTGCTAAACCAGTTAGAATTTCATTTTCCTTTCCTACAAATGCCAGTATCCTCAGCACTCACCAATTGTAATAGAAAAAAAATATATAAAAAAAAGAAAGAAAACCCCACAGGCGTTAGAAGTTTCATTTATTTGCAGAAGTCATGATAGACCAGATAGATTAATTAACATTCATATTTTGTTGTACTAAAGTGATAATGGACTATTAAGCTTGCCAATCTGTTGTACGCCAACCTTTTTCCATTGACTACCCCAAACTAATTTATGCTGAGAACGAAGTTCAATGCATTTCATTATAATACTCTGTACCATGCAATTCAAAGATAAATATTTGCATTTTTATGTCTGAGTAGGGCAAATCTGGAATAAATCTTCTGAAATGAACTGGGGTTACTGTAGTCTTTCATTTGATACAGATCCCTGTGTGGTTTACAATAAATACACAATATTTACACAATAATAAATGGATTCTACTGCAGGAAGAGATTTAGATATTTGTGAACAGCACAGCAGCTCATCACCTAAGAGAGAGATTAAGCAATCACCACCTAAGAAGTGAGGCCATTATTTGTCTATGTGCATATTCAGTTGTCCCCGCAGAGGAGTGACTATTGCCTGAGTGTGAGTCTCCACAGTTTTCACTGTGTTCCAGTGTAACAAGGCTGACTTCAATTCAGCATCTCAGCCCTCTTAGGAAAGTCACAACTGGAAATTCTAGACCTTGAACTTATTAAAATGAAAACCTCAGTTATCCCAGTCTTATACATTAGTCCACAATGGGCTGTATTCTTCACCTCTACAGCACCAACAATGAAAGCTTTTGAATGCGTAGAATAAAAAATAGTTTTGCAAGTCTTGCCTATACTAAATAACACATAATTCAGGCTATCGCTGAAGAGAAATTAGTTGAACTACTCTCTGAAAGGAGAAAAGAAAAAGGTATGAATTAAAATAAATCAGAACAGCTGCTTAGAAATATGGAAAGAAATTTAATAATGCAGTATATACTCCATTTAATGTTAGGGTAACTACTTCTCTCTTCCTGTTCTATTTAGCTGACTATTACACAGAATTCAATGAATAACCCTGGCAGGAGGAGGCTCTCTTGATATTCAGGGGATTTCACCTACATGACTTCATGTAGAGTTTGCTCAGCAATATGCATGATATACCAGAGGAGGACATAAATAACAAAGCTGGGGCCAGTACAGGTTTCATTGATGCTGATGGAATTTTGATTGTTCCCTTTCATGAGGCTGGCAATTTTAATAAAAAAGATGAAATCCCAAAGTGAATCTAACTATCATTCAATATAACTCACACTGCAGGAAGTGCAATATGCAGTTAGAGAGAAAATTAACTGGTTTATATAACATATCTATCACGCGTGAGCAGTATAACAACTTGGATAATCGCAACTGCTTTTTTCATTTAGCTAAAAATAAATATTGAAACACAAGGTAATCATCCATAGTGTGAAAAAATATATTATTTCTATCTTAAATCATACTGACATCCATTTAATTACCAAGATGCTTGTGAGCAAGTCCCCCCTCTATGGGATGAAAGACAGAAGACTGCTACTTCCCCAAAAGACCAAGTCATTATAGGAAGGATACTTTTGGATAGTTGCTCTATGTCTATGCCAGCCTTCCTTGCTAGGAGATAAACAAATAATTTCTGTCAGGTACAATCTTAACTGACAATCATTCTACTAGCTACAGTAGAACACCAGCGTATTCTATGGGGTTAGTGTTCTTCTGAGATACTAATCCCACCTGTGCACACTAACACTTCTGCTTCCCAATTATACATGTCCATGAGACACATTCACTCCTACCAACCCAATATGGCCCTGTGCACTCCATGTTGACCGATGCAAAGATATGTATACTCCTGGTATGCAACATCCATCCCTTAACTGAACTGACACAAGGAGTTACCTACATGACTCAACACAGTAACACCAGGAACAAAGAGCACAGGGAATGTAATTTCCATTTCTAAATTTACCAATTACATTGCCTTAGTTTCCAGTCTAAACATAATAACTTCTGGCATTCACTTTCACACACTGTGACAACGGGAAAAGGTATTTTTTCAGCCAGTTATTACCAAACTAATATACTGGAAAATGTTGCTTGCATGTAATGAAAAAATAACTAGAAACAACACACACACACCTCAAACGCCCCAACAATTACTACCTAAAGACAGCACCATTGTATGTTGCAGAAAACTGACAGTTCCTTGGACAGAGAATTCATTGATTAAATAAACATCTGATGTATGTTTAATAAAAATCTGATGTATAAATGAAGAGATCACCATAACATCTGATAAAAATGGTGTAAGACTTCATAGTGAACTAAGGTAAGATCAGAATTACAGGTTACCCTGGTTACAGCTACTGATGAATTTCAAAAGAAGCTAGAATTAGCTTGAATCATTCACTGCATGCATTAGCTAGGATATGAAAGACAAAAGCTTGACAATGAATTATCACTTGGGATAGCAGTTTTGATCTTAACTGCTGTTTCGCTAAATGTAAACAATTTTTTAATTAGTTTTTTTTCAATGACTTCAGGTTGTCCTATTATTGATAGTTCCCAAACTATTATTTGCAAATAAGCAGAGGGTTTGCTAAAGAAGTTACAGAAGACTCTGTAATTAATTTTGGTGTGATCTACTCTTTGTGATAAATCCTCTGGGAAATTAACTCAGATAGATTCTAACTCAATTATTTGTATTAAACTTCTAATCTTTTACAGATAAGTTTACTTTGATATAATTCTTGGACTTTGAAGATCTCACAAAGCTGGATTTCAACTAATCATTTCAAAAGTCAATGAAATACTATGAAACCTGCTGAAAGAACTTATTAATTATTAATACTGAAGCAATTGTAAGAGAATTTAGCAATTGTACAGAGATCAGATTGTAAGAGATCAGACAGACAGAAATGGTGGTTTTCTTAGCACCCTGAGTGCAAAAAGTGGACATGCAAGAAGACAGAAAAAATATGTTCTTTTCTTTTTAGAACAGGCAGCATTATATCATTGTAAGAGAGAGTAAGATAAATGGAACATTTTGAGAAATTTTCTTTCAGTATAAAACTAAATTAATTAAAGATCAGAAAATCAGGGATCCACTTGCTAGAGAACTATGGGATAAAGCCCTGGAGAGACGAGGGGCCCAAGAAAGATGGTTAATATTCAAGGATCACCTCCTCCAAGCTCAGGAGTGATGCACCCCAACAAAGTCAGGCAAAAACACAAGAAGGGCTCCTGAGAGACCTTAGAGCAGCCTTCCAGTACCTAAGGGAGGCCTACATGAAAGCTGGAGAGGGACTTTTTAAAGAGGAAATAGTAATAGGACAAGGGGGAATGCTCCATCCCTGGAAATGTTCAAGGCCAGTCTGGACAGGGCTTTGAGCAACCTTGTGTAGCGGAAGGTGTCCCTGTCCAGACAGGGGAGATTAGAAATAGATGGTGTTTAGGGTCCCTTCCAACCCAAACCACTCTATGATTCTATGTATTATCAGCTGATCTTATATTCAGGATAATGCCTACCAGTGCTGACTTTCTATACACATTAGTGTTTTTCAGAAAACAATTTTTTTTCTACGCAGTTGAAGGACTAATTTTGGAGGGTAGTTACATGTAATACTTCCTACTGTGTTTGCAGATCATCACATATTTGTGGAAATTATTGTCCTTAAACACCCCTATTGTTGTGTCGGGGTTTTTTTTACCATGCCTATTTAAATTATCTCCTGTTAAGGGCAACGTGCCGTTCCGTAACGGCAGTGAAATAATACTATTATGCCAGTTGACCATATTTTGCAATACTCGTTTTGTCTCTTGCAATTCCTAATAACACTGTAGTATCAGGAGACAAAAAAGTATTGACAAATAAAATTTACAAGTCTAGAATATGGTGGATTTTGAACATTTCTGAGAGATAACTTTGTGATCCTGAAAATATGTAATTAAACTGCCATAAACTAAAATATTAGCAAACTTAAATACTGAGGTTTTCAATTACCTTTCTAAAGCATATCAAGAGCATTGTTTGGATATAGATTCCTGCCTAATAAGGGCTGTTGATAACAAATACTTACATCTTACAAAAGTAATCTAGTTGAAGCTGTAAAGCTTGTCTTTTAATAGCACAAACACTTTGTAAAAAAAGGTATACAAATAAATCACTTCTCTAATTTGTGGTTCCAGTGGCAATAATACAAATTAATGTAACAAAACTGTTTAGACAGACCAAATGTTATTCAATGTAACACTACAGAAATACGCTTATCTAGCAGACACTGAAAAAAACCCTGTGAAAATAGTTAACTTAAATATTTGCAATATATACTAAGGGACTGAGCATCTGAACAACAACAGGGATAAATGAAAAAGATCCATCTATTGCCATGCTAATACAGTAATTTCAGCCAGTTCAGAATTTAGCACACACATCAAGGGTTATCACTATTTGAAATATGCATGCTAAATATTTCTCTAGATAATGTCTTTTTTCCTATAGTTAACTAAAATTGACTAGAGCTGTACACCATCCTGTGGTATGGGAGAGTTCCTGACAGAGATTTAATGCTGGAGAAAATGATCGAGACATTTAAAAACACTAAAAGAATTGCATAAGAAAGTTTACATAATGTCAGCCTTCAGTGTGCCCTAGGCTCAAACCATTCTGAGGATCAAGCTCTTTTAGCTTCACGAATTATTTTGGCCATCAGTCATGAGCTATCATTGTAAACGACCCTTCATGGCAAAATGGAAAAAAATGGAAACAAACCCAGTGTTCCTTGTAGGTGGAAGTTCCATAATGAAAGTAATCTGAAGATCAATCAGCAACAATTCCAGCTCCTACTAGAATTCAGCACTTTTATGAATAGTAACATTTTCTCAGCCAAGACCTAGCAAGGCAAACATCTCCTATCATGCAGTCTTGCAAGCATCTGTTATCAATAATCACTTCCTCAACTGTTCCTATCATCCCCCAAGAAAGAAAGAAACAACCATGGGTTTGCTTGTAACTGGTGCCAGATTTGGATACATTTGAATTTTCCTCTAGTTGTCAATAGCTAATTAAATGTAACTGCTTCACGGTCAGGACATGAAAATGATGTATGTGTGGCATTTTAATATTTAAGTGTTAAAAGTCTTTGAGTTACGTAAAGGCCAAAAGCTTTCCAGATTAACCTCGAAGGTCAGTAACTGCAAGTCTAGTTTCTGAAAGCGACATGGCAGGTTTAACATCTATGTGCCAGAACCCATACAATGCTAAAGTTTCTTGAGAAATCCGTGAGAACCCTGGGCTCATAACCTGTAAGCACAAGTCACTAGTTTACCAACCATGTGGTTTCTTTCAAAGACCATTTTGTGATGGTGCTGCTAATGTTTAGGGCTGTCCATAATTAGAAGACCTACATAAGATGCTTTCTTATGTTTCTTCAAGCCCATATTTAGTACTCGCCTAGATATCTTACAGTCAATGGACTAAGTTAGATTAAATTGTTCTCCACCCTTTCTTTTGAAGAAGGGCTAATAAGAATTCAGTGCAAGATTCTGAGTTAGTGGAAATAAGGAAAAATGGTGTAAGTTTATAAGACAGCTACTAGGGGAGTTCTCTAAGAAAGGATTTGGGTCTCTTTCTGACTTCAGGAATTATCACATATTTCAATAACTAATTGTCCAACGACTCTTTATGATAACATACAGTTGGTTTTCATGTAAATGCTTCCACTTCAACAACCCGTTTCTACTGCTGCCCAGCCTTCTCTCTGTAGCTAGTTCTAGACCACATATGTATGCTCTATGCATCCCTCTCCCTCACTTAGTCCCTCCTGACTTACACATAAAGCCTTCTTTTCCCCTCTATCCTGGCAATCAGCATTTGGAACTATCCTCTTCTTGATCTCCTAAAAGATTCATTCTTCCCACTCAGATGGGGTGGATGAAAATGATCTACGTAGTTTTATAACAAACAGGAAGTGTCAACAGAGCAGCCTGTACTTTCTAATCTAACTATCCAACAACTTACACTTCAGTATCAAAGCATCCTCTGAACTGTCTAGCAGAACTCATTCCTTAAGTGAGAAATCAGTAAACAGACTCAATCAGTACACATTTAGAAGTGAGACAGACCCACTTGCACCTAGTGTACATTTTGCAGTACAGAGAAGATGACACTGTGCTCAGCAAGTGATATGAGAGGTTATCTTCTTCCCACTGTAAATGCAATTGGGAAACAACCGATGGACATGTGAGTGAGCAGCAGGACCAGGGTTGTTCCACAAGGGTAGACAGACCATGAGCTGAGGTTGTCCACAGCATGGCAGGAGCAGCAATCGTACCTACCAGGGTACAGTGCCACAGTATCCAAGCAAGCCAAGCTGCTATAATAGCAACATGTTCTGGCAGCCATACAGTGATTATCAGACAAGTCCAGGTAACAAGACAAGTCCAAGGTAAATTCTGGAATCCCATTTGGCAAGTCAGGACAGCAGGAGAAAGGGCTAAATACTACTGCCCTGGGTTCAGCTACAGCAGTCATTTTTTCTCCTTCTTAGTAGCTGGTGCAGTGCTGTGTTTCTTGACTTTCAGCCTGGGAACAACGCTGATAATACCGATGGTTTTAGTTGTTGCTCAGTAATGTTTACTCTGACCAAGGACTTTCTCAGTCTCATGCTCTGCCAGGGAGGAGGGGAAGCCTGGAGGAAGCAGAGACAGGACACCTGACCCAAACTGGCCAAAGGGCTATTCCATACCACAGCACATCATGCCCAGTATATAAACTGGGGGGAGTTACCCTGAAAGCCCAGATCGCTGCTCGGGTCAGGCTGGGTATCAATCAACCGCTGGTGAGCAATTGTATCCTCTCCCCTTGTTATTCCCCTTATTATTATTATTACTGGTGGTAGCAGCAGCTATGCCTTAGTGACTTGACGGTGCTTATCTCAGCCTGTGGGAGTTACATTCTTTTGATTCTCCTCTCCATCCCTCCAGGAGCGGGGGGAGGTAGAAGGGGAGGCGTGAGCAAGCAGCTGTGTGGTTCTGAGTCACAGGCTGGACTTAAACCACGACAGCTCTTCGTGGCACCCAACATGGGGCTATTAAAGGGTGAGCAGGTCCTGCTGATCACTCCTTGATTCACCAGTCTATGGATCAGCTCATGGGTGGGAATCAGGCAGTCTCGGTGAGATATTGCCGCCGGTGCACTGTTGTGGTCGCAATTGGCACTTGTTGTGCTTCAACTTTCAGCAACCCCACAACAGACAGATCCTCTGAGAGACTGGGCAAGGTAGACAGCTGCTTAATTTCCTCTGTCTCCAAGGCAGCAATACCAAAAGCCCATCGATACCCTTTTGGGTCCTTAAAATACCCTCTCTTGAGATAGTCTATGCCAAGAATGCATGAAGCCCCTGGACCAGTCACAATGGGGTGCTTTTGCCACTTCCTCCCAGTCAGGCTGATTTCAGCCTCCAGTACAGTCGACTCTTGGGATCCTCCTGTCACTCCAGAAATATGAATGGGTTCCACCCCTTGATACCTTGATGGCATCAGGGTACACTGTGCACCGGTATCTACCAGAGCCTTATACTTCTGTGGAACTGATGTGCCAGGCCATCTGATCCGCACAGTCCAGTAAACCCGATTGTCCCTCTCCTCCACCTGACTGGAGGCAGGGCCCCTCTAATAGTGATCATAAAATTGTCCACTTATGTCTGGTAGAAAGGGATTAGTATTCCTTATCACAGGAGTTGGAGAAATCAGCTCTTCCACTCCATCTGGGAAACTGCTCACTAGAGACTGGAGCAGCAATTTTCATGGAAGGATCACCCTTGACCATTGTTCTCCAATTCACGCACCTGTTCCTCTAGAAATGAGGTAGGTTTTCTGTCCCACTTTCTCATGTCTTCTATGTAATCCAGCACATAAAACCATAGGGTGGCCCATGGCACGTACCTCCTCTATCTCTCAAGCAGTAGGGCACCTTCTCTTAATAGTTGAGACATGGGTTGGTACATGTGGAGAACTGGATAGATCAGATACATCAGCTCTCAACTGTCTGAACTCCTGGGACAGTTTTCTGACAGCTGAATGATCAAAGGGGTGAGATTGCCTTCAAACTCTTGGACTTGATGAGTCACTTCATCCACTGTTGGTGGTGCTATGTCATTGCAGGTCATTGATGCCAATGAGTGGACATATGATGGTGGTGCACTCCATGTAAGTTTCTGCCACATGGATCGTGTACATTCAACTTTATCTGGATCTACAGATGCATTCCTGGCATCCAGCCTACAATAGATCATCTCTAGAACGGCAGATTTCCTCAGGGACTGGATGCCTCTCTCTATCATGATCCAGTTGGCTGAGTGACTCATAACATCATCCTTGTAGGGAAGTCTTTCCTTCACAGCTGCCAAGAACCGCCTCCAAAGGCTGAAGGCTCATTTCTCTTTTACAATCACTTTGTCAATTCCTCCTTCCCTAGCAAGTGATGTCAGCTGCTTGGCTTCTCTACCTTCTAGTTCATGACCATTGGCCCCTTGTCCCAGCACTGGAGCAACCAGGTGATGATGTGCTCCCCTGGAAGACGGGTGAAATCTTTTCTCATATTCTGAAGCTTGGTCGAGGTCCAGGGTAGAGAAGTCACCTCTTCTTCCTCTTCCTTTGACTGGCATATTAATAACTCTTGTTCAGATGCTGTGCCCTATAATAAGTTGGGTCTTCATCTTTCTTCACTGCATGGGTCGCTTTTTGTGCCTCTCATTTGCTTTTTCCCTTACTTACAGGAGTAACCAATATTGACACAGATTGGTCATTTGGTTTAGCTGCAGTGTTTATCACTGTGGTTGGAGTGGCTGCAGTGTCTGCCACTGGGGCTGGTGCAGCTGCTGTGCTTGGGGTTGGAGAAGCACCTCATTGAGTAACAGCTGCACTATCTGTTGCTGCTGGGGTCTGAGTAGCTGTTGTACTTGTCGCTGGGGTTGGTGTAACGGTGGCTCTTGGAGTTGGAGTAGCTACATTGTCTGTTGTGGTCAGGGTTTGAGTATCTGCTGTGCTTGTCGCTGGGATTGGTGTAGCTGCTGTGCTTGGAGTTGAAGGGGCTGCATTGTCTGTTACAGTTTGAGTAGCTGGCTGCAAGTAAGGTACAACATGCTGATACTCTGAGATCAAGTGCAACAACTCTGAGAGCAAATAAATCAACATTGTGACAAGTGACTATTAATCCGAAACAATGAATGCTTATCACAAATATGATTAGACACACTCTGGTCAGATCTGTTGTTATCTCAGCTCCATGTTATTCAAGCCCCATGTTAGGTGCCACAAAGAACCATGACAACTACACAGCTCGGGAAAGAAGTAGAAGCCATAGCCACAGCCTATCTGTAGCTCCTGAAGAGGTAGAAGAGCAGAGGATGTGTGGTGCAGGTCCCAGGTGAGGCTGCTCCAGGCAGGCAAAGTTTGTTGGTGTGCTCAGGGCCCTGGAAAAATGCTATCCTGCAGAAAGCAGTCTCTCACTAGCAAATGGTGTCACGTCCATCCTGGCAGGCACCAAGAGGATGAGAAGAGGATGGCTTTTGCCTTGGAAAATGTGTCTGTTTCAACGTACACCTTGGTCCCACAGCAATCACATCAGGGAATCCTCAGATCTCCTTGTACCACATGAGAAACAAGTACTGCTACTCAAACCAGACAGAGCTAGGAGCCACCTTCTGAAAGATGCTTAGTTTCAGGCAGGAGTTTAAAAAGGGAGACTGCTGATCTTGACAGCATATTCGCTATACACCCTTGCATTTTAAACGAACTTCTTTGATTCTTTAATAGAATGACCTCCTTTTAAACTAATGGGTTAAGACGGATGTCTTCCTACACAAATAGCTTATATGTACAAAATCATACGTTGACAATAATTTATCTTTCTTGTCCCCAAAACATTCTTTCCTGGTACCTCATTGAAATAATCTAACCTATCACTTCCGTGGAGCTAAAAAAGATTTACATCAACTGAAATCTGCCTGTAGTCTACATTTTAGCCCCTAAAACAATTCAGAGGCACTGCTGTACTGGAGGTTTTTCATCTAGAGACAGAACTTCTTTAAAAGAAAACAAGCACTGCCAAAAAAATGAAGTTTATAACTAATACGATATCACTTGATGAATCTAAGCACAGAAAGAAATTTGATAATATTCTGCACCATAGCTAAGTAAACTAGGAGATGGGAGCAAAAAATTACTTTCCGCTATATATGTTTAATCTGCATTTCACTTTGTTCCTGGATGAAAAAGAAACACCAAGAGAAAATAGCAGAAGTGGGGAAACTAGAACACATAATTTTGGTGGAAGAGTATAATAATTTTCATCAGAACTATATCTATAGTAAAATATAAGTTTTTAAAAGTCATTAGTTCTGCCTGCAATGCAATCTTAATACTGTGCGATTCATGTTTTCTATTTTCTGAGCAAGCATGTTTAAGGTTATTAGATGAAAGAGAAAGGAAATCATAGAACACTCTATTTTTCAAAGTAAAGACCATCAAAAACCGTAATTTAGTCCCAGGCCTTTGCAATTTCCTAACAAAAGTATCATTAATACGATTTTTTAAATCTGCTTGCAATTACAAATACATGGTTCACTTGATTTAAACCAGTGAATCTACACAAGGTGAAAAAATTGCAAAAAATAAATTTCTACAAACAAGCATTTAACTTCCAGTTTTAAGGTTTCAGAATTTATAGGTACAAAATTATAGACACAGACTGCTTCATGAGCAAATTCATGCTTTTAAATATTTGAGTAAAACATAAGTACTTAGCAGGTGCCTGAGACCATTCCTTGACCTAAGAAAATCCATGGTCAGGCTGATGTTCAGCCCTGCTTGATTCATAAGAGGTTTTCATACTCATCTCTCCTTATTGTATTCTGTCAGTTAACTAAGGTGCACCCCCAGAAAGGCTAACTGAGTGTTAGGGACACCTGCCTACATTACATTAATCTTTCCATGCGCATGTAGACCTTCTGCCCTCTCTCTGCACCCAGGGATACCTACAGGTGACTACCACAGTGGCCAGTTCTGCTTTGGGACCACTGGCTGGCTCTGCAGTCACAGCACTGGTACAGTGCTGGAGCCATAGACATACATTCAACATAAGTGCCCCAGTATTTCCAGTGCCTCCAAGTGGCAAATGCTAAAATAGCAAGCATCTAAGTTTTGCCAGCATTGCTTGCATTCTGACCCACTTTTTGTTATCTAAGATTACTTAAGGAATTAGCTATTATTACCCTACATTACAAAATGAAACATTTATCATTTCATTTCTATATTTTAATATTATGTCTTCCTTTTTTCTTTTTTTCTCAGTTGGAATTCTATCACCTATCACTTACTCCTACTGCAAAAAGGATTCACCAATTCTCATCAAAGTTCTGGCCTTTAAAGGCAACTTGATATGTCATCAGTGCAGTATTATTTTCTGAAAAGAGAGAAAACTCCGCTCTCTAAAAGAAACAAAGAAGGAGAGGAAACTGCCTGAAATATTAAAATGTGTCTGCAGTGAACCATTTAAAAGACAATAGCAAGAGAGACCTTTACTGAAAGGGTAATGAGAAAATTACTTTAGCAGTCAGTACAAAGAGTGTTATGTGAAGATCTTCCCTTGTAGCTTTCTGGTTTCAAAAAACCAAGGAACAGTCGGAGGATACAGACAGAGGAAAGAAATGAAGTCAAGAAACTAAGCTGTTGCAATTTAAGGTGTTATCAAGTGTAATTGGCTGTGCCTCCAGGATGCCCTAGTGTGGACCAAAACCTATTAACATTTATTTTAAGAATCTTTTTCCTCATATAAGATAAATATAGGCATAGATACTGGGAACACGCATACACTCTACTGATAACCAACAATTTGTTAATTGTTGTGATCTGTTCATTCCACTTATCCTCAAGCCATTATCATTATACTGTAAATATCAGTTGTTTTGCAAATGTTTCTAGTCACCTTTTGCCTAGGTTCCCCTCATTTTGCTTTCAGAGCCTTGTTTCACTGAGTACTATGTTCAGAGGAAGCAGCATCAGATCGATTTCCCCAAGTGAGCAGCTCCAGAGAGGACACTTCAACACCAGAGCAAGAGGAAACACGGCATCCAGGAGCCTCCATTGTGAGCAGTGAGAGCCACTGAGGGAGCCTTACAGGACATGGCCAGGAATCAGGCCCGCTCTAGGAGCTCTGCTCTGGCTGCCCTGGTGGTAGCAGCGTCAGCACCAGACAGAGCCGAGGGGAGGGGAGGCTGCGGCGCAGAGCTCGGGGTGTAGGAAGTGCCTTCCCTGTCTCTTGAGGCGAGGGAACACAATGCGCAGGGCTGAGCTCGGTGCCCTCGTGGAGGTCCTCCTGCAGCAGGGGCTGAGCTGCGGGACACTGTCAGTGGCTAAAAGAGGTCAGGGAAGCTGAGAGGGAGCTGGACTGCTTGTTCCAGGCCCAACTGTGCAGGGCCACAAGCGTCCATCATAGCACATACAGGAAAGGAGGAAGGCAGAAATCCAGGAGCTGGGACCAAGTAGCAAAAGAATAAAAACCACAACAAAAAAAATGATATCCTGATATCCATTGGGGGGACGGTACGACACAAGCAGTTCAGGAGGTTCCTTGATTGTGTAGAAGACAACTTCCTCTTACAAGTAATAGAGGAGCCGACAAGGAGAGGTGCCAGCTTGAGCTCGTGCTCACCAACAGGGGGGGGC
>NW_009909702.1:0-364 GCF_000696875.1 Nestor notabilis | reverse complement strand
AAAAACAACGAGGTGGTTGGTGACAGCCAGCATGGTTTCACTAAGGGGAAATCCTGCCTGACCAATTTGGTGGCCTTCTATGATGGGGCTACGGGACGGATGGACAGCAGCCGAGCAGTTGACGTCATCTACCTGGACTTGTGCAAAGTGCTCGACACTGTCCCACATGACATCCTTGTCTCTAAATTGGAGAGACATCAATTTGATAGAAGGATCACTCAGTGGATAAAGAACTGGCTGGATGGCTGCAGACAAAGAGTTGTCGTCAATGGCCCATTGTCCAGCTGGAGACCAGTAACGAGTTGGGACCGATCTTGTACAACATCTTTGTTGTGGACAGTGGGATTAAGTGCGCCCTCAGCAA
>NW_009909701.1:0-24175 GCF_000696875.1 Nestor notabilis | reverse complement strand
GTTGGAGGCAGCCCCGAGGAGACCCCCGCCTCTTCTCTCCTTTCCTCTCCGCTCTGCTTCTCTCCTCCTGGGGGGTGGCTGTTGCCAGGGCCGCGGGCAGCCTCTCTGGGGCTAAGTCTCCATTGCTCACACGTATGCCCGTTCGGACTGAAACTGGTGGGTGAGTTTTGTCCCTCTTGTGTGGCTGGGGTATGGCCTAAAAGAAGAGAAATAACCATCACCAGGTGCAGTGGACCTGGGGCAGGATGAGCCCCGCAGGCCGGGTGCCATATCGCTGTAAAGGGCTTTCAGCAGGCTGAGTATGCGTCGGGCCGGGCAGTGCCGCTGCCTTCATCGGGACTCTGCCTTCATTGATGCTAAGATGTGTGTTAGATGCTTTTATAGCACTATTACCCCTGTTACAGCTACAGAAAGCTGGTACTGGCCCAGCCTGTTGTGTTCCCCTCCTTTTTTCCCTCTCCCTTTTAAGATGCTGGTGAAGAGTTCAGAGGAGTGCTCTCATTTCAACAGCTGGGTAGGCGCTGGCTGTGGATTGCTTTGCAGTGAGACTGTTGGATCTGTTGATACGGGGATAACGGCTTTTTTGTTACAACCCAGGCACGCCGTGTCTGCCCCAGAGCATGAAAGCTCTGCTTTAATGTGAAATCGAGCACTCGCTATGAAAAAGAGGGGGAAGGAAAAGAACAACCATCCTGGAATCTAAATGTTGGCTTCAAGTAAACTGTGAAGCTGGTTGAGGATGAAGTGTTCCTACGCCTTGGACCAGCTCAAGCGTTTCCATCGTGTGCATGAGATGAGAGCTTGAAACTAATACACTAGCAGTGCAAGGGAGGGATAGGCTGTCCTGCTGCAGTGCTGTGGGAGCTGGTGGCTGGGGAGAAGAGCAGCTCTTGGAGATGTTTGTGCTGTTGCTGGCAATAGAGGTTTGCTGGGATATAACCAGTGCTAGTGAAGCCTCACTGGTGTGATTCTGCGCGAGGGAGGATGCACAGCTGGAGAGCGTGGTCTCGAAATCCAGCATCAGTGATGCTTCCTCTCCACAGAAGATGGTTTTTAACTTTCTCAGGCAACTTGAGCTTGAGAAAAATCCTCTTCAAAGCCTGAGGTGTGAGCCTGCTGCTGTGAAGCTTGCTCGCTGCATGGTTAAGCATGTGGCTGGGATCCTTTTGGTAGACCACAAGGTCCAAGTGTAAAAACACTGCTCTGAAGGTCTAGTGAGAGGAGCAGTCTCGGTAGTGCGCTGCTGTATGCTGACGTCGAGCATATGACGAGCTGTAAAAATGACACATTACTTGGATCTTACGAAATACTTCACAGGAACTAACTGCGAAGAAAGTGTGAATGGGGTAGAAGGGCACTGGTGGTGCAGTCAATGACCTGTTCTGCAGTGTTGCTGCATGGGTGGTGGGGTCTAGTGAGAGGAGCAGTCTCGGTAGTGCGCTGCTGTATGCTGACGTCGAGCATATGACGAGCTGTAAAAATGACACATTACTTGGATCTTACGAAATACTTCACAGGAACTAACTGCGAAGAAAGTGTGAATGGGGTAGAAGGGCACTGGTGGTGCAGTCAATGACCTGTTCTGCAGTGTTGCTGCATGGGTGGTGGCAGCCCTGCCAATGTCCCCTCGCCACACCTCTTTGTGGCTGGCACAGTGGGGTGGTTTTTAACATTCATGCTTGTTTCTGGTCTTTCGGCTGTACCAAGAACTCCCACACATACAGTTGTGCTTCTTTGAAAGAGAAAGAATCCATTGCTCATGTTGGGCAATGAGTAAAAAGGACCTTTGCCAACTGCTCTGCACACCAGTGTGTGGATTTGGAGTGGCTCAGGGAAGTGAGTAGCCTCTCCTTGCTGCTAATGTCCCTTCATTTAACACTTCATTCATAGAAGGATCTTGCTTCCCGTATAGCTTCACACGGTGAAGCCTCTGTGGGCCTGAAACCCTCTTGGCCTGAGTTTCCCCATCCTTGCTGAGGGCTCTGGGGATGGCTGAGACAACATCCGTATCCCTGTGCTGCAGGGCAGGGGTGGCTGGGTGAAGCCTTGCAGTGTTTGCTCAGCTTCTTACCTGCCTGTGACAGAAATAGAGCAACGCAAGCTCAGTGCCTGGAGAAAGCTCTCCCCCCAGGCAATCTCTGTCCTGCTGCATGGAAGCTCCTCCCTTAAGAGGATTTAGCGGCTTTAATGGTGCAGCTCATCTGGACTCTCTTCGTTCCTGTTATTGTCTCTATTTTAGTTCTCAGGGGGGACAGGCAGGTGTAATGTGACCTACAACCCTAAGTTGATGCAGGAGATGCTCTAACAAAGCCTTCCCACAGCTCCATGGAGGTTTCCTGCCTCTGCTACCCAAGACAATCTCTGCTTCAAACTCCATGAAATGTGTGTGTGTGGGGAATCGCAGGAGATTCCTCATCTGAGTGTAGCTGAGGAAAGGTTTTATACCCCTCCTGTATCTCCATGTCCTTGTGTCACAGCTGTAAAGCATCAGGGAACCATCCAGGACTGCAGACATTCATCCAGGAGATGCTTAAATCGAGACGTGCAGTGGGAGTTTTGCACACCTCTGGTAACCACAGGCTCTGAGGTGCTTTCCCCAAACCATGGCTGTGGTTCCTGGTGTCTGCTGGCACTGTTACAGCAGGAAGCACACGGCAGAGGCAGAAAGGCACCGCTGCAAGGACCTCGGCCACCGATGGCACAGGATCTATTACAGGAAAGGGAGGGTGACGCCGGGAGGTGCACCATGCCCCATGGTATCTGGAGTGGTAATTATTGCTTCACTTTAGGGGTGTGGGTGGCATGTCAGCCACTTTCTTCCTGGTGTCCTTTCTATTCTGCTCACTGGTGAACGGGAGGGTTCAGGCTAAGGTTGAGTGGCTTGGAAAGCTGGAGGAGGTAGTGATGCTTCCAGTGGGCCTGTGCAACAAGGGATGGTTGGAGCCTCAGTTCTTGCACTTCTTTCTCAGTTTCCTCTTTGGAAAAACTTGTGTGCATCAAAACTAACTTCTTACTGCCAGGAACTCTGGCCCTCACCCAGAGTGCCTTAACTTCACCTCTCTAAAATAGGAGCATGACATCTGCATCCCTTTCTTCTCCTTCCCTGCCTTCATTTATCTCCGAACACAGATCATGACATCCTGGGATCTCGGGGGTCCTTATGTACAATAAAGGGTGAGCTGGGCCCAGTAACCTTGTCCCCTGTCCTGCAGTTGTCAGCTTTGGTGGCCGAAGAAATGATTCTGTTGGAGGAATGTGGGATTGGAGCTTTCCATGGACAAATGATTAATGACATGTGCACGAAGGTGGTGAGCTGCAGTGGTTACCTAACCACCTCCGTCTCTTCCTGGCTTGTCTGTATTCTTTTAAGGAATGAAATGGAGGAAAGCCTAAAAATTACAGGCTCTGTCCTGGCATGGCAAAAGGAATTAATGCAGGAGACGCAGCCAGTGCCAGCAGTTCCTTGATGGTCGGTCAGAGCCTGTTTGCTGAAAGCTCTCTGGTTCATCAGGGCTCGGAGACACTGAAGCAGTTAATGGCTGACTTGAACCTAGACAGGGTGATAAGTGAAGCACAAGGAACTGCACGCTTGGAGATTGCTTAAATCATTGCTTGTGTGCGCTGACAGATTCAGAGCAAGCTGATTTTGTGGAAGAAGGATGAGGCGTTCCTGTGGGCAGCTTTGTGAAAGGGACCGCCTGGTAGGTGACAGCAGGAAAAGGGGATAAAACAGGAGCCTGTTGGGATGGGGACAGGGAGCAGACACTACTGGCTCGGTGCCCAAGTGTGTGTCCTCTCAGACAAGGGAGAGCCAGGGAAAGCTGGGTGGTTCGGGGCTCATCCAATATACAGAGGAGAAAGGGAAGGAGACTGGGCTGAAGACAGGCTTTTTCCTGTGGGAAGAGGCACATACACGGGCTGTCTGGCTGACTGCTCTAGTTCTTTTATCTCCTTAATGGAGCTTCAGAACTGGGACAACACCATTAAAAGCAAGTCAAATCAAAGCATGGTGTGTGTGCTTAATTTCCAAGGCTTGCTGCTGAGGTAGGAGCTCAGGGGTTGGGAAGATCTGTCTCTCCTGTGCCACCAGGAGCCCTGAGAATGGTGCATTTGTTAAGGATGCTGCTGGGCTGCAGCTTTAGTTTCTCTGCAGCACAGTGTGAGCAAATAGGTGCATCACAAAAACGCTTTACCTTTTACTGCAAAATTGCTGCTGGGCTGTAAGCACAGCGCTGATCTCTTGCAGTATGGTGATAACCCTGTGGCCACGTGTACAGGGGCAAGTTATCCACATTAGGATACCCAGCAGCCCAGAGGTTTGCGGTTGTATAATGAGAGTTCCCTTTCTAGACAACACTAATTCTGCTTCAGGGAGGTCTCTTGTATGCAATCAAAGGAAGGGATGAGCCATTGGAGCTGCAGCCGTGCACCTTGAGCTAAGCTGAGCTGCCCATCGCTGGAGTCAGGGTCTTGGTTGTTTCTGCTGCTGCTCCCATCCATGGCAGTTTGGGGAAGGGGAGGGATTGGACCTGGCTTACAGGGATTTGCATAGCACAGCCTGAACTTGCTGCGAAGTAGCTTTACCTGTTGGGAACAAAGGAGGCTATTTCCCATAGCTGCCCTGAAGAAGGGCTTACAGTCACTGGATGGGGCTGTGATCTCCACCAGCACCTTCCTTTGGACACTAACTACCTCCATGATCCATGAGGTTTCTGTGCCCTCACTGGGATGGAGCCGAGGGGCCACATGGGAGCTCTATGCCCTCAGCTCCTGCTGCCTGTCTAGTTTTAAAAGCAACCCACTCCAGGACCTCGATTGTGCTTAGGCTGTTGTGGCACAGGTTCCAGTGAGGTGCTCTAGGTGTTCTTTGCATCAGGGTCACAACCTTGCTGCATTGGTGCAGGGCTTCAGGAGCAGCACATCAGGCAGGCTGGAAGTGACATCCTGCCACTTGGCTAGGACTGCAAGGGCGCTGCCTTCATCCCATAATATGGGAATATGCAGATCCTAAACACCTGGAGCTGGCATGTCTCCTGTGATAGACGATGAGCAGTTTGGTTGGGAATCAGTTGTGATTCCCACAACTAAGCCTAAATGAACTAGAGGAGCTCTACTGTTGCACAGAATGGCTCAGTGCTCTGGTTAGACCTTTCCAGGGAAGCTGCTTTACCTTCCATGGCATTCCAGTTTCTAGGTACTCGAGTCTTAGATGCTAAAATATCTATGTTGGGAATGTCTTCTCCCTTCCTACCAGATTTTTGTTCCCGTTTTCTCCTTGGTCCTGCAAATGGCTTCTTTAACTTGCAATGTATGTGGACAGAAATTGAAGAGAGGTTCTGTATTAAGGATCAAGTGATTTTTTGGACTTTGGTCCCCAGAGCTAACATGCCTGCTTTTGAAAGGCACATTGTGGGCTGCTCTGCTCCTCTCCTTTCTGCTTGTAATCAAAGAATTGGTAGAGTACTCTTTGCCATTCTGGCTGCTGTGATGATAGGACACCACCTCTCAGTTATAATCATGCATTGGTTCCGGGGCTCGTTTCATGCTGGTGGTGTGGTGCAATCAGAGCATCTTGTGGAGCTGGTCATGTGTCTGGGTATGTGTCAGCATGGAGGGAAGCTGTTGGTGATGAGTCAGTCTCGAGTGGCTCCGCTGGAACATCCTCAACTTCCCAGTGTGCTTTTCTGAGTAAACTCTGCCTCCTTTCCCCTCGCTCCCACTCTTCTGTGTCTTGCGATCACAGAGCTGGGCTCCCTGCTCACGCAGAAGCATGGATCCAGAATACTGCGCTTGTCTTGGACTGAGGATGCTGCTGATTGTCAAGGCTGTTTCCCCCCTGCTGTTGCCTCAAGTTTTGCATTGACCAAGCAGAGATTGGGAACTATTTTGCAGCATCTGTATGCTTGAAAAAACTGGGCCTTAAAAGGCAGGCAGCAGTTCTATTTATGCTCATCTCTGAAGTCTCTCAGATGGGGGTTGGAGGAATGAAATCCAACCAGACAAAACCCAGCTGCCTGAATTGGATGTTCTTTCCCACCAGTCTAAGAAGCTGCTGGGCTCTTCTTTGCATTCAGGTCCCTTTCTAATGCAGGCTTGCAGAGACACTGCACATGGAATAACTAAAGAGGCCTCCTAGTCGTGCAATAAATCTGCCTATTCCCAAAGGAAGCTCTTTTAATTAGAGAAGACTTCTGCTCGGCAGCTGCTGTGCAGGACAGTGCTGGACCACTGCTGTGTGTTGGATAAGGTAAAGGCACACAAGGGGTTGTTCCCAAGGGGTTTGCTGCACCTCCCTGGGGACAGGAGTGGAAGGGGAGGCTGCAGATACAACAGAGGTCCTTGGAGGCTGGTGGTGAGATAGGAAGCCCCAAGCTTCCTGCTGTGGGACTTTCTACAGCCCCTCTGTGGGACTTTCTACAGGAGGTGGCTGCTCCCTCACACCAGATCCTCCAAGACTGATAACACCTTGCCTGAGAGCAGCTAGAATGGGGGTGTTCGTGCCTGCTCCCAAGGGGTAGGAGGTGATACCACTGCCTGGCATGAGGGGAGTCAGAGTTTCCTCTCGCCCCTGCTCCCTGGGGGTCGTATTGTGACTTGTGGCTTCTTGGAACAAACCCGAGTTGGCCAAAATGCTGTTGCTGGAACCACATGGCAATTTCTTCATGTCAAAAGCTGCATCAAACTGGCTGCTACCTCAGCAGAAAAGGCTATTTCAAGGGAGGGCTATTTTGAGGAACAGCAAGCTGCTTTAATGCCCAAGACCTCAGAGGCTCCTTTGATTTGATGCTGCAGTCCTGCTGGTGGTCTCGGAGCCTGGGCGTTTCTGCATTCATTCCCAATCCATCACGTTGCAGCTACGGAGGCTGCTGTGGCGGTGGTAAAACACTAAGTTCCTGCTTTGCATAGCAGATGGGAAACCTCTTTCTAGCCCAGCTGTCAGCTACAAGCAAGACCTACCAGCGTGTATACAAGTAGATGGCCATGCACCCGGTGTTGTCCCATGGGAACCTAAACAGTTGCTCCTTGTTTGCCCAGAAGAGAGACAGCTTTCTCCGTGGGGTGTTTGCTGTCAAGAGGACCTGCCTGTGTGGCAGCAGTTGTGTTCCTGCAGTGCTGGCTGCTGGTTATTCCTGTGTCCAGGGTCTCAGTGAAGAGCCCTGCAGTGTGTGGCTCTCTCCATGGCAGGCATCCATCACAGGAGGAGCAGGCAATGGGGCTTTGCAGGGCTGGGTTTCAAGCTGCTGCACAAGTGAGGAGTGGGCACATCTCCTCGGGGGTAAAGGGACCCTTGTGTCACAGCCATCACCTGCACGAGACCCCTTGCTGTCATTTGATGTCATTAATAATTATGGCTTCATTAAAACTTGTAGAACTGATGTGATGTAGAAATGGTCTCTGGGGAGTGGCCTGTGAGGGAAACAGCAGAATGTGGAGGGACAGAGAAAGCAAAAAGAAGTGCCTGCAGCCCTATTAAGTAATCTCAGCTTAAATCGTGATTTATTGATTAAAGATGAAACATCCCTGCTTTATTTCCCTCTGAAACAGGAGCATTTATCTCTGCAATGAGGCCTATCTGACATTTGTTAATCAGGTATTCTGGCTAAAAGTTTTTTCTTTTTAAATAAATACCTCTGAACTACTCCTTTTCCATCTCATTCTTCCAACATTGTTCCATCAGTCCCCTGGAATATTTGTGCTCTAAATATAGAAAAGGAGACCCTTTCAAGAAGGTAGAAGGGGCCACCAGTCCATGTTCAGCTGAACCCATCCTCCAGACCACTGTGTCTGCAGGCTCCAAGGAGGCCCCTCCTGTTCCCAAAACAGATCCAGCTTTTCAAAGTCTTGCTGTCTATTTTAACTGCCAGATTCCTGGGGAACGGATCCCATATGTCTGTTCCTCTTGGCTTGAAGCAGCCCTGTCCATACCCTCTGCATGTGGTGCTTGGAAGGATGGATTGATTGTTTTCCTCTTTTTTTTGGATGGTGGTTGGTGGAGGGGGGATCTTAACTGCAGATGGCAGGTCTATAATTGAGTAATGTTCTCCCATTGCTCCAATTAAACCTGCTGGGATTACCTGCACTGGTAATGTGGCAAGTAGCAGTCTGCCTTGGCCTCCTGCTCTTCATAGCAAGGAACCAGAAGGTTTGGAGCATCTTTTCCAGCTGGGTAAGTGTTTTCTCGAGGCCCCCTTTGTTTTCCAGCTTTGTCTGCTGAGCTTGTGAATGGGAATGAAGCTGGGAATGAAGCGGCTTCGCTGCCGCTTCTGTAGCAGCTTGTGCTGTGCTATTCTTGCTCCTCGCAGCGCTGCCCTTTACTGCTGCTGTACAATGCAGCTTTCTTTTCTTCCTCCTGTAGGAAGAGCCTGGAGTAAGGAGACTGCTGAGCGAAGGTGGAAGGAAAAGGTGCTAGACAGTGCTGTCATACATCTCTGAGACTGTACAGCAGCCCTGTCTCGGATTGACTCTTCCAAAGTAAAGCATGGAATTGCTTGAGTTGCATCCTCAGAGTGCTTAGACCAGCAAGGGGGCTCTTGTGGCCAGGTCCTGCCAGTCAGCAGCCTGGTCTAATGGAAGGTGTTCCTGCCCAAGGTGTTGGAACTAGAGGAGCTTTAAAGCCCCTTCCAACCCAACCCATTCTGTGATATTGGAGGGGGAAGGTGTGGTTGCAGGTGGGTATTTTTTTACTAGAGGGAATGACTCAAAGCATCTGTACTCTAAACTCTTGTACTTCAGGGCTTTTCTTGCCCTCCTGCCCTCTCTAAGTCAGCCTGGAGAAGAGAAGGCTGTGTGGAGACCTCATAGCAGCCTTCCAATATCTGAAGGGGGCCTACAAGGATGCTGGGGAGGGACTCTTCATTAGGGACTCTAGTGGTAGGACAAGGGGGAATGGCTTTAAACTTAAACAGGGGAAGTTTAGGTTAGATCTAAGGAAGAAGTTCTTTACAGTGAGGGTGCTGAGGCACTGGAATAGGTTGCCCAAGGAAGTTGTGAATGCTCCAACCCTGGAGGTGTTCAAGGCCAGGCTGGACAGAGCCTTGGGCGACATAGTTTAGTGTGTGGTGTCCCTGCTCATGGCAGGGGGGTTGGGACTAGATGATCTTAAGGTCCTTTCCCACCCTAACTATTCTATGATTCTATGATTTTGGAAAGAGAGGCTGCTTGAGACAGTGTCCCTTCCTCTGAAGCTTTTTATAGCTCTGGCTTTCCCTTTTCATTATGCCTGCTCATAGCGTCAAGTGGTAACTGTGGTGTGAAACTCAGGATGTTGTGAAATGCTCATCCTCAGACTGTCTGTGACGGTGCTCATGATGCCAGCAGCCAGACCAGGCTCCAGTGGGAGCCTGGGATGGTCTGATGGGAAGTAAAGCTTCTCCTAGGGCAGAGGTTGGGTCCGACAGTAACCTTTCATGTCTGTGGCACTGCTGGTGTGTGAATGGCTCCCTACCATGGAGTCTATTGAGTTGGGATACCCATGGCTTAGCCCTCTCCATCTACTTGTAGCAAATAGGTTTGCTGAGTTGCTTTCCTTGTCTTCCCTGATATGTGTGTCTGGGAGACACTATGAGATGCTTTGTGTGAGAATCTTGCAGGAATCCTGTACTTCTGACTGGGTACTGGGAGCCCTGCAATGGGCTTCTTCAGACTGTAGAGTGAATGGCCCATGGCAGGGCAGACCTTGTTGAAGAGAGGTCTTTTCCAACCCTAACAGTTCTGTGATTATTACAGCTGCTGGTCTGTGGTCTTCTCCTCTACAATCCCATGTAACAGTGCCAACATACTAGCAGGGGAACAGCAGTGGTTCAGTAGCCACAGACATACAGACAGCTGGTAAACAGTGAGGGGGCTGCAATAAGCAAATGCTGTATTTGGCAAAAACAAGATTCCTGGGATCACAGATAGTAAAGGGGCTGTTTCTGTGAGCAGGCCAAAAGATGCCTCCCTCGCTGTTCTGTGCCAGCAGGACTTCTGTGACTTTCCAGTTATGCTGGGTCTGCAGTAGTCTTCCAGCCCTGCTTGATCTGTGGGGCTAAAGGGTCTGAGATCAGTGCCTTGTAATCAGCAAAGGATCTGATTCCAAGCAAGATTAAAGTAGACTAGCAGCCTGTGTCTTCTCTTGTTTGAGAAAGCAGTCTTAATTCTACATCTTCACAACCATTTGGCATTAAAGCCAGAGGTGGCTGCTTTGTGGTGTGGGTTGTGGGGTTTCTGGTTTGTTGGTTTTCCTGTTGCTTTTCTTCCTTTCTGCCACTTAAGCTCCTGTGGATAGTCCCTGGGGGGAACAGGCCTTGGGGGGAATCCTACTGCTAGAAGACACTTCCATTCTGCAGTGGGCTGGTGCCCAGCACTGTGGGACTCCAGTGCTTTGGTGAGCACCTGGCTTGGTGTCTGCTTCCAGAGGCTTCTGGGAAGCATGAGGGAATGCTTGTCCTCCTATGCCCTTCTGGGTAAGAGACCTCTAGCACTTGGCTTCTAGCAGTGTCTGGCTTCAGCTATGGAGTGAACTACTGGAGATCCTGGTGAGGCACTGGAATGGGTTGCCCAGGGAAGCTGTGAATGCTCCAACCCTGGAGGTGTTCAAGGCCAGGTTGGACAGAGCCTTGGGCGACATAGTTTAGTGTGTGGTGTCCCTGTTCATGGCAGGGGGGTTGGAACTAGATGATCTTAAGGTCCTTTCCAACCCGAATTATTCTATGATCCTGCTATTGCTGGGAATGATGGTGGATAAGCCTAGTTGGGTTTGGCTTCTTTCGCATGCTGTTTGCTGGTGCCTGGGCTCTGCTAGACCCCATTCACCTACCTGTGGAGAAGAAGGGTGCGTTCCCAAGGCTTGACAGGCGGAGGGGAGGTGGAGGGAGAGGGTGTTTGTTGAATGGCTGTTCAAATTGCTGAGCTGGGGAAAGCTTCCTGCCCTTGAAGTAAAACTACTCCCTCTGCTCATTCCTGGAGAGAACCGAAAAAGAATAGGAAACCTCATTTCCCAATTCAGGCAGATGCTGTGACTTCTCAGAAACGTGTTTGGCATGGGTGTGATGAATCTAAACACCCACCAGTTATCTGCCCTAGCATCTGAGAAAATGGAAGTAAAACCCAGTTTGTTTTGAAAGGGAACTTTACAGATGAAAGTCCTCGACCTTGACCTCTGATGTATTATGGGAGGAGGAGATGGAAAAGATAAAAGTCATTTAAACTACCTGGTTCCTACTTCAGTCTGGCAATCTCTGGTGCTGTCTCATAAGCTAGAAAAACCCCTTGTGTTAAGGCTTGCTTCCTGCCTGGGTTGTGGTCGCCTTTGGGTGCTTTGGCAGGGAAAGGAGGCTGCTGGGTCTCGGGAAGGTATCTCCAAGGCAAGTGGCATTGAGAGGGTTATTGTGCAACTCCTTGAAGGAGTTTCGTGGACCTCCAAGGAATTGCCTCCCATGAGAGGGGAGGCTCAGGAGCCTGTCCTGTGCTGGGATTTCCAGGCTGATGAATCTGACAGCAGTAGCAAAGGCTTAGTAGCATCCTCTGCCCACTGCAGAGAAGCTTACCTGAGTGCCAGCACAGTGCTGGTAGTCTGTGCTGGCCACCCTGCTGCAGTTTGGGGTGCAGGTCCTGCCTCACAGGCTTTGCTCCTCTGTGGGAAGGTGCTGGGGACTGCCTTGGACACACAGGCAGGAAGGAATCCATCTCAGAGATTATGTTTACAGCCTCCCAGCTCCAAGAGCAGAAAACAAAGCTGAACCAGCCTCATTTTTGGAGCCATTAAAGAGGCAATGTAGTCAAGTGACAGAGTTGCCCAACCAGTTTTGTGAAAACTATGCATTTTTACTGAGCTGTGTGCTGGTTTTATGCAGTGTGGAGACTTCCTTCTGGGCCCTACCTGCACAAATAACATTCTAGTAGTATGTGGTAATCCAAAAGACAAAAAATCCACTGAACTGTACTTTTGGCTCTTTCTTCTGTCTGCTATTTCTGGTAAGTTGTGTGTTCTGGGTTTGTTTTCTTTTAGGGGGAGAGGAGACCCAAATGGCTCTGGGACAGGTTGTGAGGTGGTTGGGGTTTTATTTTCCAGGTTTTTCTTTTGGCAGAGCTGTATCTCTGGTCTTGCTGCATGGAAAGAATTGCTTAAATGGGAGAAATGCTGTCCTGCAAACGCTGTCGTGCTGTGCAAGCATGAGTGTATAGACAGAAAATAGCCAAGAACTTTCTCAGTTTGCCAGTGGTGAGGACTGAAGACCTACTTAAATGTTGGCTTTCAAACTGAAGTGTGAAGTCCAGATGTTCTTCAAATCTGATTGCAAGTATAGAGGTGACAACAGGCGCTTCCAAAAGCCCATGTTGCTCTTTGATGCTGGACTGTGAGTTGGTTTCTTTTTAACAGTAGGATAGTGGTTTATAAATATCTCATCACTTCCCCTCGAGCATCAGAAATATGCTTCTAAAGTGTATTTCCAAATGTACAACGTGTGCTTGCTGTGGTAAAACATGCTGGAAACCCTCTTCCATTGTAGACATTCCTATGGGTGCTCTCTAATCTGGGGTCTCAGCAGATGACACTGTTGCTTGTCAGATTCTTCACATGACAGCATACTAAACCAGGAGCCAAATGGGAAAGCTTCGTGTCTTACCAGGTGCACCAGGAATAAATCTACCTTTGCATTGTGAGTTGATGAGTTCCCTCAGAAGCTTATTTAGTTCCTTGAGAAGTCTTAGTCTTTCCCATGGTGTTTCTGCAGTTACTTGCCGCCAAATGATGCCTTGCTTTAGTCTGCTTCCCTTACTCTAGAGATAGCAAATGTGCACTCAAGCTTGCATCTTGTAGGTGCTCATGTTGGGGTGCCACTGTATGTAGCTGTACTCCATGGCACATCAAGATTTGTTGATAAGGACTGTGCTGTGGTTTGCAGGCTGATGTAGCTGTGCTGTCTCTGTACTTAGCCTTCAAACCATCTCCTCTAGCTTGAAGGCAATTACTTCTACTTAAGATAAGAAGCAACTATCTCTAGAGTAGATGGAATAGGAGATAGTCTGTTCTAGGTACCTTATTTTCTTTCCTCTGTTTCCAAAGTTTGTATTATGCAGAAATAGAGTTTTCTGCTTTACCCTGACACTTCTCTTCAAAAAGAAACTGTAGCTGAATCAGTGACATACACACGCATACATATATATGTATACACATATATATATACACACACACACATACACATATATATATATATATCAGAAATCACTGCATCCACAAGTGAGGCCTGTTTCAGAAGGCAACCCTAACGAGCAGCCTTAATATTTCGGATCCAGCTTCCTCCTGAATCCCTCCATTGTAACTTTTGAAGAGATGCTGTTTGGAAAATCCCCACAACAAACATGATCTTGTTTGTCTTTTCAAGGTCATTACACCACTGGTATTATCTCAGTGGAGCTTAACGGAAAGTTCAGTGAATTCAGACCTGAGTCTTTCATTAGCTTTGTGGTTATTTACTTACCAGAGACAAGATGTACTTCCCAGGTGTACTGAAAGTCCAATGCCTTTGAATATTAATGCCAACAGGATGAACTCCTTAGGATATTCTTTGTATGTTAATGTGGCTGTAACTTGCAGTCTCTGCCCTGAGAGCCATGCTGTACCTAGTTAAAAGGAGACTCAGTAACCCTCTGGTTGTTCATTAACTAGTACTGTTGTGTGAAGCTGTCCTGTCTCATCACTCTGATTGCCAAGTGCTTATTCTTCATGGGCACAGATAGAGGAGCATTCCCAGCAGCTTTTTGTGGTGCAAGGGCTCAAAATCCAACAAAAGATGTTCTGTTGCCTCCCCGCCATTAAAGATCATGTCTTTATGGGCTGCCCCTACCCTAGCTGGAAGGAGAAGTAACCACTGAGTGAGCATTTTCTGACCCCAAGCTGGCTTCTGTGGGTCTCTAACCTGGCATGTGGCTGATGTGGTCCTGTTTTCTGGACTGGGATAATACTGCCAAAAGCAACCTGTCGTGATAGGAAGAAAACCAACTCTATCCCAGCCAAAACCAGGACATAACTGCAGTAACCTTCAGAACGGCCTTAACCTCACGCAAATTAGTGTGCAGAACCTTAGTTCACAGTTCTTTGTATCTGTCCAGTTGGAAGTTTCTCCTTCAACAGGAGGGATAGCAAAAATGAACCAGTGTGCAGCCAGAGACACATTCAAGGTGTTTGTGGGGGCAAAGGGAGCTGCAAAAACACAGTTCTGGTGCTGGTTAGACAACATCCTAGCTTGGAAAAAGCTAGTACAATCACATCCTGTAGGGTCTGCCTTTGTTTTACATGCCCTGGTGTTACAGCCTGAGGGCTGGTGGTGGGGAGCAGCTGGCCAAGGTACATAGAAACACCCTGCAGCTTCTTTGTAACCGATCATTTCCTTTCCTTAAGGAAGAGGGTGTGGATGAGAGGGGACAGCATCTTCCAGGCTATGTAGGTGCGTTCAGATGTGAACCCTCTTGGGGCTGACCTTCAGAGCTCGTTGCTCTTGTGCTCCCCTCGAGGGTTTGTGGGAACTTTGCTTTTGGCTGTGAATGACCCAAGATGGTGATTTCCACACTGATCTCCTGTGGTTTGTGCTGAGATTGTTCCTGCTTGTCTCCTTCGCTTTCACCACCCATAAATGAGCCCCTTATTTGTGCTGTACAGTGAGTTGGCAGCTGAGGTGCTTCAGCTGCCAGGACTCATCAGGAAGAAACCTGCGCTGCAAGAGCGAGGGTGGTGCTGCGGGGGAAGGCTGAGCTCTTCCAGCAGAGCTGCACAGCACGGGCATGTACAGTGCTGGCCTGAGCCAAGTGTCATAAACTTCAGTGAGCACCAAACATGCTGGGTGGAGGAAGTGCAGGATCTAATCCATTGAAATCATAGAATGGTTTGGGTTGGAAGGGACCTTAAAGCTCCTTCCACTAGAGCAGGTTGCTCCAAGCCCCTGTGTCCAACCTGGCCTTGAACACTGCCAGGGATGGGGCAGCCACAGCTTCTCTGGGCACCCTGTGCCAGCGCCTCAGCACCCTCACAGAGAAGAGCTTCTGCCTCAGAGCTCATCTCAATCTCCCCTTTGTCAGGTTAAAGCCATTCCCCCTTGTCCTGTCCCTACAGGTCCTTGTCCAAAGCCCCTCTCCAGGTTTCCTGGAGCCCCTTTAGGCCCTGGAGCTGCTCTAAGGTGTCCCCTTCAGGAGCCTTCTCTTCTCCAGCTGCCCCAGCCCAGCTCTCTCAGCCTGGCTCCAGAGCAGAGCTGCTCCAGCCCTCACAGCAGCTCCGGGGCCTCCTCTGGCCTCACTCCAACAGCTCCACGTCCCTCTTGTGCTGTTGTCCCAGGGCTGGACACAGGACTTCAAGAGAGGGCAATTCAAGAGAGCGGAATTTTGATCAACAATTAACTTATCCTCTCTGCCCCCTTGACTGCTGTGGTTGTAACATCACCGCATGAGTGTTCCCTGGTGTCCTGCTGGCTGCCATGAGGCAGAGGTCTTTGGCTCTCCCCATATCGCCCGTCCTTCACTGCAGTCACCTTTTGCACGAGGGTGGCTGTGACAAAAATAAGCTAATGGCTGAGCTGCGATGGGACTCCTCTGCTGTCTCTAACAACCAGGTCTCTGTCTGCCTCTCCTCAGGCATGTGTCCTGGATTTTGTGCTCCATATACCAGTCTTGCTGTCATTGCTGTTGCTGGGAAAACATCAGGCCAGAGAGCTGGAGGTAGTGAAGTGGGTAGGAAACCATCCACTGGTGCTGGTTTAGCCTGTGTGGAGTTGTCCCATTTCTCCTCCTGGGGTCCTGGATCACTTCATGCCTTCTGGAGTTAGTTCTTCCTTCAAGTTCAGGTGCTGAAGCTGGTCTAAGAAAGACCCAGGATCAACTACATTGAAGCTGACCAGGCTGTGTTTGCCACCAAGTTGTTACGGCAGTAGTGCCTCAAAGCAGCAAAACAGAGATGTGCATAAATAATCCTGCATATCTTTACAGGCTGGGAAATGAGAGGGTGCGAGAGACACCCCACTGCAAGCTGACGGTCTCTAATGAAATCATCTGCAGAGCTGGCATCAGTTTGGAGAATGACAGGGAAAACTTGGAGGCATATGGGCAGGATTGTTGAAAAGAGTAGGTGCGGCTGCTTTCCTACTCTAGTGGTCAGAACAGTTGGGGTGGAGAGGAAGAGGAGGAAACAAACAATTGCAGACAATACTTCATGTATGAAACCTTTGTATGCATTACTACAGGCTCAAAGTTGACCAACTTCAAAAGGCAAATGGTGACTGCCACAGTCCACAGGCAGGCAAGAGTCTGTACTGAAGCCAGCCCTTCACTGCCAAGTGGCTGTGGATGTGCCCTGTTGTGATAACTCCAAGCTTACCTGCTTCCAAACCTGACCCATCTCAAAGTTGGTTGAGCTACTGCTTCTGCTGTGTGTCAGTGTTACTGGTTTTGTGGCTGCTTGTGCAACTTCAGAGGGAAGGGTTTTAGAATCACGGAATGGTTTGGGTTGGAAAGGACCTTAAAGCTCATCCAGTTCCAACCCCCTGCCATGGGCAGGGACACCTCACACTAGACCATGTCACCCAAGGCTCTGTCCAACCTGGCCTTGAACACTGCCAGGGATGGAGCATTTACCATTTCTATAGGCAACCTGTGCCAGTGCCTCACCACCCTCACAGGGAAGAACTTCTTCCTTGTATCTAACCTGATCTTCCTTATAGCTAACCTGAGAAGGAAGAGTTTCATTGATGTAGTGAACAAAAGTAAGTTTAATTTCTTAAGGATAGCAGAAGAATTGGAAAATCTATAATATTTCTGTATGCGGAGCCCTAAAGTATCTTAAAAGCTCCACGCAAACCTGTTCTTCTTTGGCTTGAAAACTACTTTGGGTGACTTTATGGCTAAGAGCTATGAAAGAGTTGTATCTCCTTGTGGCAAGAAAAGAACAGTGTGTAATGCTGTAATACACAGTTTGGGGTTGTTTTCTTTAATAAACATTGAAGATAGTCTGCCTTTAACAAATAGCTAGAAGAGCCCTGAAAGCAATCTGTCGCCTCAGGCATGTCTTCTTCCACACCAGCTCTTCTCAACTTGCTTGACTACTTAATTATCTTAGATAACTCTTGTAAAGATCCTAACAGCTCTGCAAATCTCTGCTTTCCTGACTAATCATAGTGTGCACAGAGTTGGAAATAGGCAGCACATGGCTGTTTAGTGCTAGGAAGCAAATCAGCAACTGCTGGGAGTTACATCTCCAGCTTGAAAATAAGGACGGTTGCATCTGGGACCAGATATCTTAAGGTAAAAAGTCCAGTGCCTTGTGCACAACTTAGTTTTTGGCTATGTTGAAGAGTAGGGAAAAAAAATGCTTGTATCCCCCGCAACAGACAGATCATCGCCTGGGGACCTGGCTGCCTCAATGTTCTGGTTAGACTGCCAGGCTCCAGTTTGCGATGCTGTTGAGAGGAGATGTGTTCGTGGTGAAGGCAGTAAGCAAGCCAGCTGGACGGGGAAACTTCATTATCCTCTCCAAGTGCAGTCTTTAGGTGTTGGCGCCTGCCAGGATTAACAGCCTGAGAGAACATTCCTCCTGCAGAGGAAAGGAGGGAGCACAGGGTTTTAAGGAAGCAACATTGGTGCTCTCCCTGTTCAAGTACTCACCCCTTTTCTGAGATGCCATTAAAGGGCACGGTAGTCTTTGGGTTACAGCTGTTCTGTGACAGCAAGCTGGCATATGAGTTGTAGTAGAACTGCTCTAAAATGAGCAAGCCTTGTTGAATACACTTGCTGTCACTAACCAAAAGTGAAAGTCTGCTAACAAGAGAGACTTCACTTGCTTCTCATAGGTTGGTAGTGATGCATCTGTCCATCGGTGCTGGAACAGAACCAGCTGATGGCTGCATTGGAATGGGAATGCTGTGGTTCGATATTTGGTGTAAGACTGGACCAGAAACCATTACAGGAGCTTTCCCTGGCTATTTTGAAGGACCTGCTTTTGGGTGTTGCTTTATGGAGTCAGACCTGAGGAGTTAACTGAATAGAAGTGAGTAAGATGGTGCTAACCTGGCTGTGCAGTGAGAGCTCCCTAGCTACAATATATATTGATACAAACATGGGATTTTTAAGATCAGCCTGTAACACAGCTGGCTGAGACTGTTTCTTGTGCTGCTTTCCCATATCAACAGCATCTTGCTAGGTGTGGTGCAGCAATGGGCTTAGCTTCTAGCTATGACATCCCTTCAAGTTAGAGCAGTAGTGTTGTCTTCGGCCACGGAGTTCAGATTCATGGTCTCTTATGGTAGCTGAAGAGTGACCACTGCTTGGTGGGAAGACTAGAAGGCCCATGTACCAGTTTAGCTCCAGAGTTAACCTAAATATTTAATAGGATTAAGCAAAAGCCTTTGATTGAAACAAAAGAACATACTGGGCTCCAGTGACCCTCAGTACACTCAGGCTGGCAGCAGGGAACACTGCTGACCTTGCTCTCTGTTGAGGCTGGCTCCTCCCAAGCCAGACTGGTGACCCCAGCCTAGCATAGCTGGCTGATGTTCCTTAAAGTAGCATGGTCTATTTTGAGCAAGGAACTTGCTAGAGCAAATTTTGAGGAACCCAGAAGTCTTTCATTGCCTATGCAGGAAACCTAACTGAGCACAGGGGAGGAAGAAGCAGCAGGAAAGTTGACCTCCCACCAGCCCTTATGTATTACTTGGATGTGCTGCTTCCCCAGGAGGAGGCTCAATGCAATAGTGGAGATGATCTGTGGGACTGTTTTCTAGTTTCTGAGCTCTGTGATGTCAAACAAGTGGGAACTGAAGTAGTGTGTAGGAATGCAGATCTCTTTACTTCCTGGGTCCTGTAGCAGGAAGACCTGATCATAGAAACATAGAATGGTTTGGGTTGGAAAGGACCTTAAGATTATTTAGTTCCAAACCCCTGCCATGGGTAGGGACACATTGCACTAAACCATGTCGCCCAAGGCTTTGTCCAACCTGGCCTTGAACACCGTCAGGGATGGAGCATTCACAACTTCCTTGGGCAACCTGTGCCAGCGCCTCAGCGCCCTCACTGTGAAGAACTTCTTCCTTAGATCTAACCTGAACTTCCCCTGCTTCAGTTTGAACCATCACCCCTTGTCCTACCACTATAGTCCCTGACGAAGAGCCACTCTCCAGCATCCTTGCAGCCCCCTTCAGACACTGGAAGCTGCTCTGAGGTCTCCAGCAGCTTCTCTTCTCCAGGCTGAACAGCCCCAACTTTCTCAGCCTGTCTCCATACAGGAGGTGCTCCAGCCCCTGATCATCCTCGTGGCCTCCTCTGGACTTGCTCCAACAGCTCCATGTCCTTTTTATGTTGAGGACACCAGAACTGGACACAATACTCCAAGTGAGGCCTCACAAGAGCAGAGTAGAGGGGCAGGATCATCTTTTTTGACCTGCTGGTCACACTGCTTTTGATGCAGCCCAGGATACGGTTGGTTTCAGGGCTCAAGTGCACACTGAAGCTGGCTCATGTTAAGTTTCTATCAGCCAACACCCCAAAATCCTTCTCCGCTGGGCTGCTCTGACTCTCTTCTCCACCCAACCTGTGTAGCTGATATCCATTCCTGATAAGCTGCCTAATTTGTGGTGTTGAGAGCAACCTTGACATCTCTTCTCATGCTTTACGTAGGCTTCAGCCATGGTAATCGAGCAGAGTTCATTTCTGATGTAGTGAAATACCTTCTCTCTGAGATGAAGACATGCACCGGAGTTGGTCTCTTGCCCTCTCTCTATTGTGTACTAGCCACCCCATGGATATGTGTAGTTTGTGTGGCTGGTACTAACAACCTAAACCCAGCATCCTGTCTTATCAGAGCTCCTACACTTGTGAGGTTGGCGTTGGAAAATGGGACTTGTTGGAATCTTCCCTGTCTTGATCTTGCAGCAGAATTGGTTGTCTGTAACTGTGGAGTTGACTTGCTGGTCCTCATGCATCATCAAAACATCCAGTGCTGAGTTACATGCAGGAAGCTTGATTCAGTACTGCCTTTCAATTTGACCCCTTGGTCTTGCTCTTCACTGTCCCTTCAGCTGTTTAGGGGTCATGAGGAGCTAAAATTATCTGGGGAAGGGAGCTGGCCTTGTGGGTTCCTTCCTCAGATACGTGCATCCCTTTTCTCTGCCGGGAATGGTAGTTAGAGGTGGTGCTTTGGGTTGATACTACTAATGCGAAGGCTGTATAAACAGTGATGGAATTAGCAGTGAATTTGTGATTAAATGTCTTCTGTAACTATTGATAGTCCTCTGTCACTCTCTAGGAGATCTTGGTAGCAGTGACTGTTTGTAGTGACAGTGATGTCCTGTTTTGCTGCCCTGAGAAGGCAACTCAGGTAGTCTATGGAGTACACGCATTCTGTGCATCTACTCTAAGCTCTACCAGATGATCCAGAGCTCTGCACAGGGTGAGGGTGTTGCTCTGAAACTGCCTGGATGACCTGTCACTAATATACCTGGTGGTCTGTCTGCTTTCCCCTTAGGTCCTGTAAGTGAAAGAAGATGGGGTCTGGCTGCCTGAAAGTCACCAAGTACTTCCTCTTCCTCTTCAATCTCCTGTTCCTTGTAAGTATCGTGGGCATCTGCAGAGTAGAAAGGAAGACCTGTACTAAAATTAGCTGGAAAGCTCTTTTTTTTCCCTGGATGTTGGCCCAGTGTGTTCATTAAATAAAATGGTCAGTTTTGGAAGGAGGGAAGGAATCCCTGAAGCTGCAGGTCATCAGAGGTGCTGTGTGGCTTCCAGATATGTCAAACAGTTTTGCCCCCAGTACCCACTTGCTGTCTCCAATCCACATAGCTCCTTTCCTACAGTGGGAAGGGAAAACAGGAGTTACGGGTCCCTTCTGGAAGGACAGTACTTGTAACTGCTTTCTCTGCCACATCTGGAGCAGCAGCTGAGCTGCTCCTGAGCAGCAAAGTACAAAACCTGCCAAGTAATGGCAGTGCCCTCCTAAATAGGCCAGTCAGGCTTGAAAGAACAACTCTAATTTTGTTTGAGTCCCAGTGGCTGGGTTTGATTTTTAGCAAGATGAATTAGTCCAAGTCCCCTGTTTGAAATTGGGAAATGGGGGACACTGGGAGAAGCTTGCCTGGGGAAATGAAGCAGCCTTCTAGGTGCAGTTACTTTCAAGTGTGAGGCTTAGCAAAAGATAAGCTCTTTTTTGGATCAGAGTGGGTCTGGAAGGGCCACACGCTCTCTTGCGTGCAGCCTTTTGTGAAGCTTGGCTATTGTGTGCCACGTGGATGGTGATGGTGCTGTTGGTGCTGCCCTCCTGCAGTGGGGAAGCATAAGGTTTCAGCCTTCCACATGCTGGCAAGAAAAGGGCCTGTCTGATGTTGTTATTCTTTGTGCAGCATGTAAGGGGAAGGAAAGGCTGGGCAGGGAGGGAAATGGAGCATGATAAGGTGAGCACTGCTTTCTGGTCTCTGTCCCTGCACACAGTTTCACTCTTGCTTCCTGCACAGCTACGCTGTGCTGCTGGCACATGGGTTTGAGCTTGAAGCACATCTGGATCTGGTTTCCCCTGCCTTGCTCTGCTGGCTCTTTCCTCTTTGCCTCTTGCTTCTACCCTACGAGTAGTTAGCCTGGTCTAAGGGCTGAAAGTTGGGGTGCTCAAAGCATCCACAGGGAAGGCTTTTGGTGGGAGAGGAGAGGTTTTTCAAGTGCCACTAGATCTTCAGAATATGATTTGGTTCACTTTAAGCATAGTTAAAAATCCATCTGGGTCCAGGCCTGTCTTCCTACTAGTGCAGGATTGTTCTGGATGCATTAGCATTCAGGCTATCTCTTCTTTTTGAAGAGGTGATACTTTTTAAGCAGCATATCAATTAACAAATCAGCTCTGCTTCCCAGGGGAGACTGGTTAAGGCAATATTTGAGCCTTGCTGAAGCCCAGTACCTTGGCACTGTCTTATCTTCCTTTATCCCTGAGCCTAGGTCCAGGCATTGAATCCCTCTGCAGGTCCTGGGGAGACTTGAGCAGTCCTGTCTAGGCTGGAAGTGATGGGAAGCAGCTCTTTGTTCTGAGCACACCTTTCCTTCTCCAAACCAACTTCTCTGGCATAGCAGCCAGCCCCTTTCCCTCTTGGGGAAAGCTTATCTGATGCACTGAGCTGGGCCTGTAGACTAAGAGTTTTAAAGTGGGGTGTGAGGAGGTCTGTGCTGACCAACAGGAAAAGCTGCTTTCATGAGCTCTTTGCTAAGTCCACTGTGCAGCACAGCCACTCTCTTCCCCTCCAGCTGCTCCATGGAAATGAGGTCTCTGAAGCTGTTGTGTTCTGGTGGGGAGCTTGATATTCCTCAAGAATAAAGACTGAGCATGCTTCTGTCTCGACCACTGCAGGCTTTTCCACATGCCAAGATGTTGAGGAATGTAGTATCCATCGCTCTCTTGCTGTCATAGGAAGTAGAAGGCATGAGAAACTTTTTCTGCTATGGTTGTTCAAGGTCTGAATGGGGAGTGATTTTTGGGCTTGTACAGTGTGGTGGATCAATATTAATTTAGCAGAGAAACTGCTTCTGTTGAGTTGCTGTGAGCTCCCAACCCAGGCAGGTTTTGCATACCTCACCCTGGTTTCCTGGAACTGCTGAGAGGAGTGCTTGCACAAATGTGAATGTTAATGCTGGTGATGGAGCTCCATGTCTGCTCTGGACCTTGAGCTGAGCCTATGTGATCACATCCTGTTCAGCCCTTGCTGCCTGGAGTATGTTCTTCAGCCTTGCTTGGAGCTGATGAATTAAGCCTTTAGACACATGCTAGTGACTCTTTTAGAGTTTAGTCAGTCATTGAAATAGCACCTCTACTGCTCGAGGTCTGTGAGAAGGTCCCTTGCTAGAGCTGAAGTAGTTCAGGGACTCGGTGGTATTTGCAGACATGAAGCCTTAATTCAGGGAAGGGTTTGACCTGCTTTGATTAAAGGGAGGGAAGTTACGAGGACTGCTTGCCTACTTGCTACAAGAGATAACTAAACCATAAGCTTGGAGTATAAGCTTAGTTTCTCTAATTAAAGCTTAACACATTTCTACCCTTTTGAGTAGCAAACACAGGCCACAGCAGATGCTTCTCCTTAAAGGGAAAACAGTTCTGTGAGACAAGTTCAACAGTCTCTGGAAACTATTTGTTTAGAATATATAACTGTCTGTCCTACTTCTAACCCTTCTGGAAATGGAGCAGAAGGCTGCTAAAACAAAGCCTGGAGTTTAAGAGCCTTTCCCTGTGCCAGGCTCAATGTTACCTCACACAGTCTTAAGTGTGAAGGAAAGCAGTGCTGGGAAGGACAAGTGGGTACCCCAGAAAGGTGTCTCCTTCCAGAAAGGTGAGTCAGCTCCATCACAGCTCAGCTCTTCCATGCCCTTCTTCACTGGGCTCTGCTATGGCAAACTGCTGGCCTTGCCTTGAGGGAGCTGCATCCTTCTAGCTTGGGTGTGGAATAGGATCTTGCTGAAATCAGGGATGAAATCTCCATCCCCAGGGTGGAAGGGAAACATCTATCTCCCACTTTGGGAGTTTAAAGCAGTGGAGCAAAGGAATTAAACGAAATGGAAGGCAGACATGATTTCTTCTGTGGGGGTTCTGAAGCCAAGCCAGTGGCAGAAACAGCCTCACTATGCTGTGCAAGCTCCTGGAGATGCTGAGCAGCGATACTATCCTGCTAGGAGGTAAATACACTGTTGTTAATATCACAATGTTTTCTCCGTGTGATTTATCTTCTCCCTGCCTTCCCCTTTTACTGGTTTCCACAGCAGCTCCTGGCAAACACACAAGTTGTGGACTAGAGCAAAGATCAGAGTGAAAAGAGGCCTTGGATAATCTGAGCACCTCGTAACAAAGAGCTTCCCAGGAACTCAGCTCAGCAGCTGTGCTGTGTTTTGTCAGCAACGGCAAAACTTAGGTGACGTTTCAGGGTCAGCGAGCCAAGAGGGATGTCACCCACAGCCCGGTTTGCATCTTTGTTAAGACAAATATTTTAGTAAGACTATAGTTTAAATGTGAGGCTGCCTCAAAACTGCCAATTCAGCAGTTCTTGGCAGTACCAAGTTTGAGAGGGATTTTTTAGGCATCACATCTGTTGCATATTCAAGGGGCCTTTCTAGTTTGATCAGCGGATTGAGCACTACCATGCAACGGGAATTCTTGTTACTGCCATCTTACCATTATTATTATAATTATTATAAT
>NW_009909700.1:102237-116954 GCF_000696875.1 Nestor notabilis | reverse complement strand
AGCAAGCGGCTGTGTGGTACTTAGTTGCCAGGCAGAGTTAAACCAGATATATTTAAATCTGACAATGAAATAAACATTGCTGTTGCCAAACGAGAGACTGACCGGAAGTATAAGCTTAGATCAGCAAAACCTGAATTAATCAGAAATCTGTGGCTCAGGACCAAATCTACTCATAAAAAGCTAACTAGAGAATAATATAAAATATAGAGAAAGGAAGGAGAAACACCAGAGCTGGGTGTCACTGGTTTAACTCCTGTGCTGGAGCCAGTGACTGCTGCCTCCCCTGCTCCAGCTTCAGCTCTGGGGTGGCCCTGCTGGGGAGGGGGTGACACACAGCTGCCTCCCTCCCAGCCACTTCCCGGCTTTTTTTCTGACAGCCCAGGAGAAGGGAAACACTGAGGAGAAAAAAGCCCCGCTGTGAGTATCACTCTCCTCCTGCTGAGGACAGCAGGACACTGATGCTTTGTCGTAACACCTTCTGCACTGCTGCTCCAGGAAGCAGGAAGCTGTCAGCTGGAATTGTCTAAGCTACATTGGAAGGACAAGCATGATATCCAAGAAAAGGAGTCCATATTTGTAGGGGTTTCTTGTGTAAGGGTATTAAAAATCCATTTCTTTTTCTATCAATGAGGACAATGAGGGTTGTCCTCAAATGGGCCAAAAATAATTATTTGTTGTATTTTGATTGGACTGTTAGAGTATTCACCGGCCAACAGTAAATTCTTAGTTCTATATACATATATATATTCATATATAATGAATTCCCTTTTGGCCATAAAAAGATTTTGAGTGCTGCTTCTTGCCTGGGAGAGCTTTCTGTCAGCTTTCTGGCCATAAGGGGTCTAAGTTCGGTTTCCTCGCTGCTTGTGTGAAGAACATCTTTATAAAGGCTGTGGTCTGCTACAGGGACCAGACAAAAAACCTGAGCCTAAATAAATTACCTGTAACTACTTGGGAAGAGTCCAAAAGAAGCAGGAATTGAACTGAGATCATGTCTGTGCTCAACCTAAATTCACCGGAACTGTCAGAGTAGTACTTCTACATGGAATTTTTCATACTTGGGGCTTCCAAGGCACTTCACCTATGAAAACTGCATGTTAACTATTCATTAAATTCTGGGTTCGTCTTCCTGATTTTTGAAATGCAGTAACTATTCCACAGGACACAGTAACAGCCAACAGAGAGCTTCGGTAGAGAAGTAAATTGTTAATTACATGAAAAGTGAATCACAAGGCAGAACATATTTACACAGATGAATGCACTTCCCAGCTCAAAACCAGCACCTTCAGCAACATAACACCTGTGAAACTGTCCCGTCTATCAATTTGTTAATAAAAAAGTGTATTCTACTGAATCACTGACGCTTTTTACAGCACATTGTATTTGATGTCTATAAAGCTCTTAAGGGGCATGACTTACCAGTAAAACCTTTGCAATGAAAATAATCTTTCCCTTAGATTACTTTATAATGAAAGCTGCCTATTTTGATATTGTGAAGTCATTTTAATACCTGGAGTTGGGAACTAACTGAAACTTTCTCAGAGGCCACAAATTTCCATTAGAGAGACAAATTTTCAAGAGCAGTAATGAGTCCTTGGCATTTAGTACAACAGCATTTTAGTATGTTTGGACGTGCCGTGGGAGAAGAAAAATATCATTTCCCCCTCCTCAGCTGGGAAAAAAATGTGGAAGGAGAAAGCTGCAAAAGAAGCCACAATGCCAGCTTTGTCAGGGAGAATTTACATCTTTGCAGTTCTAATTTAAAAGGCCGTCTACATTCTTCCATTTGCAGATTTTCATGTCTGAGCTGGCAATTTGCCTGAAGGACCGATCCTCTGACAGAATTGTTGTCAGGGAGGTCAGCTGTAAATTTCAATCAGCCAGTGCAGAGCACAAATAAAACATTGTCAGGAATATTTCCCTGCAGCTTGGCATCAGATATAAACATTGAATGTATGGTTCTAAGCATAAATTCTCAAATAATAATTCACCCTGGAAACTGATAAATGCTCACTACAGCCTGCTACACTTAGGTACAAATTCTCCACTGATAGCTGCTTTTCTTTGTTATGGAGAAAAATTTTGCCACACTTACTAAAGCCAATGAACTTCTTAAGAAAGAGAAAGCAAATGTTATTTTATTACAGATATTAAACACCAGGAATTACAGTGATAATCACTTACTAAGCAGTCAATTAAGAGGAACTATGATTATAGACATAAGAATTATATTGTACATCCATATAATTTATATAGAAGACTAAATTACAATATTTGCATCCAATTTTTGGTGTTGCCAGCTCATAGATTTTAATCATCAGCTTTTACCTTACAAGCTTTAGATCTGGCATTGTCTGAATACACCAGAACCTTACTACCAATTTAAATTAAGTTCAAAAAGCAAAGCCAGAAAAAAGGAAAGAACCAAACCAAACCAAAAAACACTATATATTCCTAGCCCTTCTGGTAACAAGGAAAAGCTTGAAAATGGGCCACAAAGGCAGAAGGGTCAATAGGGTACTATCAGAAGGCATATATCCGAATGCCTCGAGATGTATCCAAATGTATCAACATAAGTAACTCCTATTGCCAAACCCATGTCATGATTTCTGAGGCCTGACTCACAGCTTTTAGGCCTTGAAGGAGCAGTTTGGGAATTTCGGTCCCTACAAGGCTTGGCAGTAGTCAGCCTTAAAATATTCTTTCAGACCCATCCTTTCATATCAGATTCCAAATTACATCCACAACCACAGTCAAATTGAGATATGTAGACAAATTGAGAAAGAGCAGCATTTCTTTTGAAATCCTGCCTTGTTGAAAACATCCCCCAAGAGATCCCACTTTGCTTTGGAAGCAGGAAGCAGCTTTCAAAATTCATATGTGAGACAGTGGGCTGAGAAGTGTAAAACGGAAGAGTGAAGGCCATTGCAAGGGTATAGGTAGCTGCTGCCACCTCAGCAATTGAGCCCATCACCTCTGTCCATCTCAAGACTTACTTTTACAGTAATTCAAGATACTGACCTCACTCCAGTTTAATGGTGTCTTTCTTGTACTGGGGTGCTCAAAACTACCCACAGTATTTCAGATGGGATATAGAATCACAGAATGGTTAGCGTTGGAAAGGACCTTAACATCATCTAGTTCTAACCCCCCCGGCATGGGCAGGGATGCTTCACACTAGACTACGTCATAGAATCATAGAATAGTTTGGGTTGGAAAGGACCTTAAGATCATCTAGTTCCAACCCCCCTGCCATGGGCAGGGACACCTCACACTAAACTATGTCACCCAAAGCTCTGTCCAACCTGGCCTTGAACACTGCCAGGGATGGAGCATTCACAGCTTCCTTGGGCAACCTGTTCCAGTGCCTCACCACCCTCACAGTAAAGAACTTCTTCCTTACATTTAATCTAAACTTCCCCTGTTTAAGTTCGAAGCCATTACCCCTTGTCCTACCGCTACAGTCCCTAATGAAGAGTCCAAAGCAGCAGGGCACTATGGATTGCTATATGCAGTACTTGAATTAGGAACTACAAATAAGTTAAACAGCTTTTACCCTTTGCATAACAGAGTTCCTCAAAAATCACCGAAAACTGTCCCATCAGAAAGCAGGCAAATTTCTGAAGACAGCTTTCTCTGTTCTTGCAAGGTGGAAGTAAACTTGTTAACAATATAATGCCTTGTCATGGTTTAAACCCAGCCAGTAACTCAGCACCATGCAATCACCCGCTTACCCCCCACTTTTTTCCCTCTCCCCAGGTGGGATGGGGAGGAGAATCAAAAGAATGTAATACCTGTGGGTTGAGATAAGAACAGTTCAATAACTAAATTAAAGTAAAATATAGTGACAATAGAAAGAATGCCAACAATAATGATAATAATACAAAACAACAACAACAACAACAGAAAAAAAAACCTCAGAAAACACAGGTGATGCACAATACAATTGCTCGCCACCCCCTGACTGATACCAAGCCCAACACAAGCAGGTCCCTCCTGGTTAACTCCCCCCAGTTTATATACTGGGCATGACGTTCTGTGGTATGGAATACCCCTTTGGCCAGTTTGGGTCAAGTGTCCTGTCTCTGCTCCCTCCCGGCTTCTCATGCCCCTCCTCACAGGCAGAGCATGAGAGACTTAAATGTCCTTGATCAGGCTAAGTGCTACTTAGCAACAACTAAAACATCGGTGTGTTATCATAATTATTCTCACACTAAAGCCAAAATACAGCACTGCATCAGCTACCAGGAAGAAAAATATCTGTTAGAGCTGAAACCAGGACATGTTTATATTGTTTTCTTTCTGCTAAAGAGCTCAATTATTAAAGTTGTGCTAACAAAGCCCTCATCAACCACCTGGATAGTCCCCTACTAAATCAAGGGACTGATATATCACGACTAATAGTCAAGAGGAGATAAAAGAAGGATACTGAAACCCAGGAAAAATCTAAATTGTCAAATACTTTTTGTTTCGTTTGCATAACCATAAATAAGACTTCATGTAATTTGAATAAGATTAATTTTAAACAATTTTCTCTCTTGTCCTTACCTTAAATGTTAAGTGGTTGTGATGAGGTTAAATCCCTGAAGTGAAAGTTGAGGTCCTGCTGTTAAACTTCTAGCACAGTACTCAGGCAGCCAGGCATGCACAGGTTGTGTTTTACTGGTAATGCACCACCTGAAAAAAAGATTAACTTGAACAAAATATGATTTGCTTAAAGGATTCAAGCCCACCTGTGTTCATTTCTCTTTCAACAGTAAGTAAATAGATCAGACAGAAAGATCTAGCGGCTATATCTACATTGAAAATTAGTGTTGCACAACAGGAAGGATTTATAGAGTGAATTATTTGAAGCTGAGAACATGGTATGTGTCCACAGTATTTGCACTTTGAAGGCTTTCATTCAGACTGCCTGTGGTCTTGTCCAACAGAGTGGCTGGAGCACATTAGATTTGCTCTTGGAGCACACCTTAGATTTCACTTTAGTTTACATAGTCCGAAACTTCTCCACAATGCAACTCAAAACATGGTAAGCAGAAACAGTCAGGAAATTTCCGTCAAAATCATATTCCTGATTTGAACCTAAACATTAATATAGTTGCTACCATAAAGTGTGTCAGCTAAGAGGTTCTGGCATACAATAGAATTTCTTGGCCATTTTCAGTGGCATAGCCAATGCTACATTCTATTTGGAAGCTAGGCCTCCTACTCTGTTGTGATTAAGGGATATTGAGAGATAGTGCTCCCAAAGAACAAAGATAGATTTCTGCATCTGTGCAACACATTACTTTCCTGAAAGAGAGAGTTAAAACCAGAGCTATAGGATTGTAATGCATAGGTCAAAAAAATGCAGAACAGATTTACATGAAAGCAAGTTCGTATGCTATGTAAGTGCTGATGAGCTGAAGATTTGATTGAACGTTTAAACCAGTTCAACTGCTATGTCTAAAATAAGTCAGCACCAGAGTATCAGTTCTAGAATACACTGTAACGGCTGTCCCTGTTCTGTTATCCATCTGCACTCAGAAAGAAAGTATGATTATTTTTTTAGCTCTTACTCTAGACATTTTATTTGGTCCCAAAGTCTAAGTCTCAGCATTCACAGCCAGATCACTTAACCAGAATAATTCAATTCAATATTTTTACTTCTGAAATTTTACAGGCTAAGAAAGTTGGGGCTGTTCAGCCTGGAGAAGAGAAGACTGTGTGGAGACCTCATAGCAGCCTTCCAGTATCTGAAGGGGACCTACAAGGATGCTGGGGAGGGACTCTTCATTAGGGACTGTAGTGGTAGGACAAGGGGTAACGGGTTTAAACTTAAACAGGGGAAGTTCAGGTTAAATATAAGGAAGAAGTTCTTTACAGTGAGGGTGGTGAGGCACTGGAATGGGTTGCCCAAAGAAGTGGTAAATGCTCCATCCTTGGCAGCGTTCAAGGCCAGGTTGGACAGAGCTTTGGGTGACATGGTTTAGTGTGTGGTGTCCCTGCTCATGGGAGGGGGGTTGGAACTAGATGATCTTAAGGTCCTTTCCAACCCAAACCATTCTCTGATTCTATGATTTCCTATTTCTGGCCACACAACTCCCTTCCTACGTGCTGCACTTGCTTTTGAATTCTCCTATAAATATCCAATTAGTTTATTTATCCTTAATAGTAATGTATATGTCTTCAGATTTAAAATGCACTGAAGATTCAAAATTCAACTTGTCTTTATCTTTATCTTATCATCTGTGAGTTTTGTAACTAATCCACAGAGTAAAGACATAACCAAATATTCTCTACCTTGACATATGAGACAACTCTTATGTGTCTGCCAGTGAAGTCCCTTCTTTCTTCCTCTTCTCCCCACTGCTATCCCAGAAATGATGGTGTGGCTTTCTGAGAGCCTCTTCTCATGCACAGCTTCTACAGAACTTGGATTATATAGGAACATGATTTGGAGTAGAAGTGCATAATCAGCTTAGCTTACACAACATACACACATATAAAAAGAATATAGTTTTGAGGTTACCACACTGACACTTCAAACATTTGCATATACTTGCTCCTTTTCTTTTTGATCCACAAGAAACTGTGGCGCGGAGTTTTGACCGCTGAAGGTCTTCAGCAAAGATAAAAGCAAACATCCCTAAGAAAAAAAATCTAAATGACCATTGAAGCAGAAGATAGGTAAGGTGACATCTCAAGTTTCCTAGAACATAATCTATGTTTGTTGCCAATTTGCACTGAGTACTTAGTGCTGGAAAAGTTGCCATTATTATCATCTTAGCAATACATGTCCAAGGGGAGTGTAATTATTACCCAGTAGTAACAGTAAACAGTTGGAGAGAGGCCAGAATTTTTTGTTGATTAGAAGGTAATTGAAAAGAGTCAAGCCCACCACATTAATGACTTTTATTGTATCACATATTTTAGCACTTTTTTTGAGATATATTGTCTAAATTGATAGCTCAAAATGACACTATTTACAAATACAAAGAAAGATACATCTGCAAATATTTCTTCTCAACCACACAGCTATAGTATTTCTTTTGGAATTTGTGAACATTTTATACATCAATTTTTTGTTCATATGAAGGCGTAAGAGAAGTCTTGAAGCATATATTTCTTCATTAGAAGAATGAAAGGGTAAAAGAACAAAGCTATATTAAAAAAAACCAAACCCTTATCACCATGGTAACTAAACACAGGCTAATTTTGTAACCAGATTTTCCAGGGAGGGCAGAATAGATCACTACCTTTATATCACCTAATCCAACATTCAAAAAACTCTCAAGCAATAAATGATAATTTCTCACAACTCAACAACCACCTGAATACATTATTATAAAAAAATGTCAAGAAAAGCCATAATTTCAAACATGTTTACATGGTATTGTCAAACATTTTCAGACAAACACCTTCATTTTAAACCTTTCACAGGCTATTTGTAAAGAAGAAAAAAATGCAAAGTTAATGATTACATTGCTTTCAAATAATAGGGTAATGTCTAAAGGCTAATTATATGTGCTATATGAAACGTTCCCCCAAATTGTTTATAAAGGATCAAAATTGTACTCAGTGTCTTGCATGAAGAAAAAAGTAGCAGATGTGTTTGATTGGCAGAAGTGATAATGAGTGATTACTTACTCACCTCACCTGTGCACCACCTACCAGTGCTCCAAACGTAGGAGAAGTTACAGTGGATGTGAATATTTTAAAATGCCACAGAGTGCAAATGCATCGGATCAGTAAAGGGGGAAAAAGATCCATCTGACTAATTACTACCACCAGGCAAGAAAGAGGTACTGGATTAATTTCTTTGTCCATTTAGGATTTGACCTTTCAGCTGAAGCTACCAACAAAGGCTTCCATCTAATGGCAATTCCAGTGGCAGTTTCTGTGACATGCCCATCCATCTATGGCCTTCTACCACTTGCATCTTCCCAGTAACTGAATACCCATTTTACTATTATTACCTGGATTGAACTGCAGCATAAGGCCCCTTTGCATCACTCTTTCATGAGTTACCACCTATTCACTAGTCACAGAAAGCCTGAACTTCTCTATTTCATTGTAATATATCACCTGTTGCCCTGTACTTTATGCATCAAAATAATGTGCAGTGTAACAATTTCCCCACTAACATAAATGACTTTCCTAGAACCATGGAATGGTTTGGGTTGGAAAGGATGAGATCATCTAGTTCCAACCCCTCCACCATCGGGCAGGGACACCTTCCACTAGAGCAGGTTGCTCCAAGCCCCTGTGTCCAACCTGGCTTTAAACACTGGCAGGAATGGGGCAGCCACAGCTTCTCTGGGCAACTTGTTTACTGAAGGGTCTTACCACCCTCACAGTGAAGTTCTTCCTAATATCTCATCCAAATCTAGCCTCTTCCAGTTTAAATGTTCTGTCACTAGGTGCCCTTGTAAAAAGTCCTTCTCCAGATTTCTTGTAGCCCCCTTTATGTACTTGAAGGCTGCTCTAAGGTCTCCCTGAAGCCTCCTCCTGTCCAGTCTGAACAACCTCAGCTCTCTCAGCCTGTCTTCATAGGAGAAATGCTCCAGCTCTCTGATCATCTTTGTGGCCCTCATCTGGACTTACTCCAACAGGTCCACATCCTTCTGATGATGGGCACCCCAGAAATGTATGCAGAACTACAAGTGGGATCTCACAAAAGCAGAGAGGAGAGGCAGAATCACCTCCTTCAGCCTACTGGTCACGCTTCTTTTGGTGCAGCCCAGCATACAATTGGCTTTCTGTGCTGCGAGTGTACAGTGTCAAGCCATGTTGAGCTTCTCATCAACCAAACCCCCAGTTTGGTGCCCATTACCTCATGCCACACTGAAAATGCCATTATTTCTTCTATAAAAGATGACAACTAGTTGCTACTTAATATGCAGAATATCTTTTTAATTCTGTTATGAATGAGAACTTCTTTTTTAAAATTTTTTGTTATGGTCCCATCAGGCCCAACAGAATGGTAATAACGAATACATCTTACATTATAACAAATATTTGTCATTTTAAATTCCTAATAAAACCCCAGAAAGATATTTCTCAATAGCTCTGATGGCAAGTTTTCTTTCAGCACTTCTTAAAAACCAGCTAATTATACATCATGTCAGGTTTTGGACCATTTTTTGTCAGGCTCATTGTAGGATCGTCTTCATTTTAGCTTCATGCAATCTAAGATGTTGCTTCTTATGTGGTCAGATACCATTTCCACTTACCAATGAATATTTCATTATTTCATATTAAGTATTCATTGGTGCAGGAAACAAAATGATGGTGTTTTGCTTCCCTAGCAGGTGCCCTAACTGCTAACCTGTACAGCCTCAGTCTGTCCTGCTTTCTGTCTTTCACTTAATGAATATTTAAGTAGTATGCATAAAGTGAATTTATTACAAGACAATAAAACTTAAGGATTAGTGGAAAAACATCGTACACCCCGATTCTTAGATCAATGGTCTATAAAAGAGGAAGGGGAGGGAAGACATATGCTTAATCATGTTAGACGACATTTAAATACGTATCAGAAGCCCTCTCCCAAAAGCAAATGTCTGCTTTGTCAATTCTGTCAGTACTTTTATAAAAGACAGGAGTTATGTGACTAGAAGCTACCAGAATTTAGGCAGTGATGAGTAAAATTTAGTTGCAGAGTCAGCTTCAGTGACTTCAAGTCTAATGGATATTCTGTGAACATTAGCAGGAGCTAAATGTTACACTGACACACTTAGAGGAGCATGCCAGTACATCTTCTTGATGTATCCACAAGAGGGTATCTAGACTCAACAGGATTTATCTGATTGCTACAGAGACAGCAAATAGATTTCTGTTTCTTAGTGATCCCAGTATAAAATTCATCCTCAGGAGCTCTGTGGAATTAATTTTCACATTTCACTTATTCTTTTGTGGATGATTTCCAAACCTAGAGATGAAGCGCAGCTGAGTGAGGGATAAGGAAATATTTTGAGAGAAATGTTCTGAGCTCTTTAATGGAAAAGAATTTTCTCTGGTTTTAATTACTTCTAATTTTCATGACAAAAATAATGTTAAGAATTCAAAATCATGTAATCAGAATGTGCTATCACAATTCAAATCTACATTATCTATGAAACAATGCCAGCATAATCTCAGACTATAACATTAAGTTGTTTTAGCATAGCATTTCAGAGTTTCTATTATGATCTCCGAGATCATAATAATAATAAACAAGTAAATTTCATTAGGATTTTGGTTTTGGAAGTGCAAAAGGAAATAAATCTTTGGAACACAGGCTCACTGAGGTATCGATGACATCAAGAAGATGAAGACCTGAATTTTTTCTGCTACTGTGGCCTCATGTCACTGGGTTAAGAAACACAGCCAGGGTAGGGAACACTCCACTTTCTTTAGTGCAAACCTAAATGCAGGGCTGGGAGAGAGACTGTCTGGAGTCAAGATTACTTCATATATGAGCAGGAGCCGTATATAAGAAGACAGTGAGGTGGGTGAAATAGTTTGGTTATACAAGGTCAGACTCCTACGAAAGAGGATGCAGCTATGGAATTACTATGCAGATCTACCGACATGGGACTGAGTAACTGCTAATTATGCTAAAAGCCTGCTTAGTTGCCCAAGTCCCATAAGGAGTACACGATGAAAGACAGATTAAAAATTGATGGACAGAAGATCATGGAAAAGCCTTCACATCTTTGAAAAGACATTTCAGCATGAAGTCAATCCTGCTCAGGACCAGTTTTACAATGAGAAATTACTCTGTGAAGTATCATTATCAGTAGCGAAGAGGCAGGCCTCTCAAGAAGGGGAAGATAACAAACACCTTTTTCTCTATCTCTGTACAAAACCATTCACATGGGAAGTGTCTGCTCATTAACAGAAAAGATGGCACTAGTAATAAAATAAAGACAGGCTCAGATAGAGCTCACTCACTGAGTAAACAAATTCCATTAAAAACTGACCTTTTCCTCATAGAACAATAAAGAAAACAAGATTATGCATCCCAAATGCAGACATTTGGCATTCTAATTCCATTATTTTTCATGTTGAAAAGAAAGAAAAGACAAATTGAAGTATGTATTCTCCCTAGGAATCAAAAGAACTGGGTCTGAAAAGGAAGCTGCAGGTCTAAGCAAGTGTCAGGGAAGAGAAAGACAGATGGCCATCGGGCAGGTTCAGTTCTCAGCCGCTGTGAAAAGATTAAATGGTGTCTCATCAACTCAACTCAACCGGAATGCCTGATTAAGCTGGCTGGAACAAACAGCATCCAGAAAGAGAAATGATGGGGAAGGAGTCTTGCAGAAAAGAACTAGATATTGTACGCTCTGTTCTTTTTTTTTTTCTTGAACACAGAGGCAAACTTTCTCTGTGAATAATGTCAAAATACAAAGTGCAATCTCTCCATACACAGGTTAAGGAGAAAAGGTTTGTTGTGCCATGAATTCCTCTATCCCTGACAGTAAAGAGCTGGAGAGCTTCTCTTGAATCTACATCAGGCTTCTATTGCTCCTTTTGCCTAGCTGCAAGAATACAGCCCGTCGTATAGAACGCTATACATTTTAATTTTTAAAACTCCACTTGTGGATTATTGCTGCTATATTAGGTTGAAGACATATTAGTTGAATCATAAAGTTAGCACCGTAAGTGATCTACTCCTACAAATTATTAGGGAAAACCAAGGCATAGCCATCTTCTAAAATATTCAGCCAAGTAAGGTCTTTATTTACAACAGTTGACTAATTCCCATAGTTGGGATTCATCACTAGATTATTGCTTTGTCTAACTCACAGCCTAAAAGCCATTTAAATCTTTCTTCATACATTTCAGGTTTTACACAACTGAAAGACCGTTCTCATTCCCTTTCCCACTCAGGTATCTCTAATAGAGCACTCAAAAAAGTAATCAAACAATCCTTACAGAAAAATGTACAGATTTTCCTTAGATTCCTATACATATAGGAAAAAATTGTATTCTGCTTTTCAAAAATACACTTGATTGAAAGGAATTTTCTTTCTGCCACCTTTCTCATCCAGACTAATCAACTCTTCCTAAAAGTGTATACACATGCAGACAATCAAAGACATCTTTTTTTTTTCCTTTGAATGTCAGTAAATGTTAGTAAATGAAACAGAAGACAAAAAAGGGAGATGAAAGAGGAATTGGGATGTCAGATAAAAGGATGTGTAAAGTCTCCACATCTTTCTGGTTTTATGCTTGTGAATGACTCCTATAAGTAGGGCAGTTTATACAAGACTTTATGCTGATGAGATTAGGGGCAAATGGAAAATATTTGAAGGTTGATTGAGCCTATAGGCTGGTGGTACCTTTCTTTCTCAGGATAGCTTGTGTTGTGTGCTAGCGCTTGAATCATCCCTCTGATTACTTGCTGACCCAATGAACAAAACATTGGTCACACATCCAAGTCTTACCCGTTGTGATTTACTCTGCTTTGGAGCACTATGCTAAGCCATTAGACAAATCAGCCATAGCACTTTCTAAGACTGCCTCAATGAATTGGATTATTGCCAATTCAGAAAGTCCTGCTAAAACTAGCTATTAAAAGTTGTTCAGTGGAGCTCCTGCATTTTCTAAAATTACCAGGATCAGAATTTAAAGGTTCCACTTCATTTACAATGGCCTTTGGTACCCTTTTTGAAAACAAACAAAAATCACTTTTTAAATAACTGATTGCAAAAACCCTTGTAAGAACTGTTTGCTACATAGAAGGTATCTTCCTTCTCATGACAGAAGTTACTGTTTTTACTTGCAGACAAGACCATCTGCAACTCTAGACATTCAGACCTGCCAATAAATCCTAGTTAAGCTCTTTGGAGAGGTCAGCTTATCAAAGTTTTCTGAAATCTTATTTATTTTAATGAGTTTAACTTTCTGTAGATATCCAATTAAAAATTTGATTTCTCAAAGTACAGAATACCTTATTATTCCCACAGGAATTGGAGGAGCTCATTGTTTCTACACATATATATATATGTGTATACACTGATAGGAATCCCTTAATTTCAGACAGCCAATTAAAAAAACCAATCATCATCATTAGGAAATGGTAAAATAAACACACTGAACTCTACTGATTTGTGTCTTAGATGCCACTATGACCCTTTCAGCTGTGACCTCATGCACTGTAACATAAACTTTCTAGGCTGTGTCAGCCTCGTGTTGCTGGGGTGAGTACAGGCAGTAGTTCTACACAAGACATACAAGACTTGACTTGCAAATTTTGCAGCTCCTTAAACAGGTAATTTTGAACAACATAGAGATGTAGCAGCAGGACAAGGGGTAATGGGTTTAAACTTATACAGGGAAAGTTCAGGTTAAATATAAGGAAGAAGTTTTTCACAGCAAGGGTGGTGAGGCACTGGAATGGGTTGCCCAAAGAAGTGGTAAATGCTCCGTCCCTGGCAGCGTTCAAGGCCAGGTTGGACAGAGCTTTGGGCGACATAGTCTAGTGTGAGGCATCCTTGCCCATGGCAGGGGGGTTGGAACTAGATGATCTTAAGGTCCTTTCCAACCCAAACCATTCTATGATTCTGTGATTCTATTTCTCAAGTATTAAAAATACAATTAAAGAAAATATCTGTATTCTTCTGTTCCTCAAAAAAAGCAGCTTTCTCAGGGCTTCTGTAAAAAAAAAACCAAACCAAACCAAAACAAAAACCACAAAACAAACAAAGAAACAAACAAAAAAAAAAAACCACCAAAAAAACCCCCCACAAAACCCTGTAGGAGTCAGATTAGATTTTGAGTTCAAAAAGGAAGACTTTTTTTCTCAAACAAGTAAACATTTCACCTTTCACATTGAAGAGTAATTTTTAATATAAAATCTAAGCCAGGCAGCTGAGTACCAAAGTAGAATTTATAAGCCTCTTGTGTCCAGAATTGGAGCAGATGAAGAACAAGCATTTGTTTTCCTAAATACATGGTTAATTGAACATACAATTGTCACACCACTATGAAATAAATTTAAATTCTTGCTGAACTCATATTTCTAATTTTATTTCTCAATCAAGACTTTACAGAAGGATTATGGAAATCTACAGAGAGCACCATAATCCTAAATATCCTGCTGACTAATTCAATAGCCACAGATTTCTCAAGCCAACCATCGGTGAAAAGTATAAGTTCTTTTCTTTTATATAGGTGGTTTACTTCGATGCAGTGAAGTAATACCAGTCACTTCAGATAAAGAATACTGTGTTACTGTGTTCTGATTCGTGAATTTCCAGAAAGAAATTCTAAGGGAGAAAATAGCCAAGAAATTTCTAGAAATTTTAAGAAAATCATAACAAACATTTCTTCCTGGTTAATAATTTTTTGACATGTTTGACTCCTATTGGAGCAGGGAAGGAGACAGCTGGTTCAGATATGCCTACACAAACTACTAAGGCTATAAAAGGAAATTTTGGATTATTTAATGTCACTTGATCATTGCAAGTGCTCAAATAGTCTTTTGAGAAGAAAAATGATGAATTTATTGTATATGTATCACTTGTTTCAGTAAAAAAAATCCCCAAAACAACAACAACAAAACCCAAATGTATCCAGAACTTAAAGTCTCAAGCAGTATTCGGAAAAAAGAAGGATTAGTTCCTCAGAGTGTCAATACTCTTCCTGTGATTCAGAAGTTCTGGTACAATAACAGAGATATGAAGTATGGCTGAAGGCACAAAGAGCCAAACTTGTGACAGAAAAACAAAACCAGGAGGGATTTATAT